>NC_142928.1:15014359-15029359 GCF_046866305.1 Octopus bimaculoides
TCCCAGTAACATAGCGGGTCGGCAAAAAAGACCGATAGGATAAGTACTTACAAAGAATGAGTCATGGGGTCGATTTGCTCGAATAAAGGCGGTGCTCCAGCATGGCCACAGTCACATGACTGAAACAAGTGAAAGATTAATCAGAGTAAGAGTATATACACACACACACACACACACACACACACACACACACACATACATATATATATATATATATATATATATATATATATATATATATATATATACACACACACACACATATATACACACACACACAAACACATATATATTATTTGGTTTGAAAGAGAGTATCACATTATCGAAGAGAATGCGTGGACCAAGCAGGAGGATGAGGAAAATGAAACAGTTGAAGAAGGAAAAGACCAGCCTAAGAAAGTGTTGGAAATGTTCTACAGAAGATGAAAAGCGTGGCCTCGCACTGCTGTAGAACGATGTGAAATGGAAATATCGTTATGTGAAACGACATATCCGCCGGGCTAAATCATCTCTCAGATCCTGATATCGAATTTCAAATTGGGGACATCGGGGAGAGAGGTGTGAATGATTTCCTAAGAAAAGCTAGAGTGCCCCACTAGGTGATGGCGTCTCATATAAAGCCTATAAATATTTCAATCGCCTGCGAAAGAAACCCTTTGTCCAACTCCGACAGATGTGGCGCGAAGAGACTCTAGTTGATGACTGGTGTAAGCAGAAGGAATATATCTACCGAAGGAGGCCAATGCAGAGACTATAAAACAGTTTAGGCCGATACCCTTATTGAATGCGGAAGATAAGATCTCTATGGGAATTTTCTCAAGGAGAACAGTGACATATTTACGGAGTAACGGATATGTTGACGAATCTGTTCAAAAGGCCGGAATCCCTGGGGTTCCTGGATGCATTAAACACTGTTTTTCGATTTGGAAAGCGATCCAGGATGCCAAACAGAACAATGAAGTCTGAACGTGGTGTGGCTTCACTTAGCTAATGCATATGGCTCAGTGCCGCACGAATTGAGGAGAGCCATGGACCACTTCTACGTTCCAGACAAAGTGACCAGACATAATGAGGTTGTATTATGACAGTTTCGAAATGAGCTTTACTGCTGGAGATTTTACAACAGATTGGCACCGATTAGAAATTGGCATTGCTGCTGTCTGTACAATATATGTCACGTGGTGTATGTTAGTCATGGAGATGATTCTGAAAGCTGCGGATTTTTCGGAACAAATCGCCAATGTACAATCGCCTAAGAAAGCGTTCATGGATGACATGACTGTTCTATCTACAGATAACCAAATCATGCAGAATGCCCTCTTGAGACTAAACAAGCTTATGAGGTGGTCAAGGATGCGTTTTAGAGCAAAAAAAAGTCGTGTAGTCTGGAATTTTTAACGGAGTACTGGAAGAATTGAAGTTTCGAATAGCTGAAGAATGCATTCCAACAGTCAAAGAAGAACCTGTCAAGGGCTTGTGGCGAGTATACGCTGGAACATTGTCAGATAGGATTCGCGGGATGGAACTTATGAAACAAGCCGAGGCTGGATTATCAGCGATTGATAACTCAAATTTACCAGGTAACTATAAAATTTGGTGCTTGCAGTTCGGCTTGTACCCGCCACTTTCGTGGCTACATTTAATATACGAGGTAGCCTTGTCACGAGTTCAGATCATTGAACAAAAATGTAATGTGTTCATTAGAAAGTGGCTATTCCTACCTCGGATGTTGAACAGTTCAAATTTTTATCGTAAAAGCGGTTCGTTGCAGTTACCACTAGCATCAATAGTCGAAATATTTAAACTGGAGAAGATACGGACGGTGATGATGTTGAGAGAATCGAAGGACATGGAAATGAGGCGTAACCCACCAGAGGTGAAAACAGCAAGGAAGTGGAACGGCGTCAAAACGAGGGAAGCGGAGAGAAGAGAGCTTCATTTGATCCGATGTATTCAACAAGGACAGATGACCAGATAGGAAGAGCATGTTGTTGAGAAGAAAATTAGTGGGGATGAGATATGAAAGTGGACCACATCTCGGATAAGATTTCTGATTCGTTCATCCTATGATGTTTTGCCATCACCTACAAATCTAGTAAGATGGAGTGTCTCAGAGAATGACATATGCAAATGCGGAAAGGTCGGAACACTGAAACATATTCTTTCCAACTGTTCATTAGCATTGAACAGGTATACATAGAGACACAACCTGGTCCTTAAGGTTATCTTCAATGCTATAGAGAACCAAGTTGATCTCAACAACAGTGAGAAATAAACCGTTGAAAGTACCAACTAGAGATTTCATAACCTTCATGCGCTCGGGTCAGCAGGAACGTCCTGAGAGAGAGGAAAAGTGGAACGGATATTGGGAGGTGACTGCAGAGTTACTAGGGTGCCAGGGACTCTTTCCCATCCCAGTTACGAAAAAAAAGGACATTTTAAGTCGGTGTGAAAGAAAGAAAGTTGTAAATCTAGTCGAGTTAACGGTTCCTTATGAAGATAACATGGATGTCGCTCGGGTTGAAAATATTGACCGTTATGTAAACCTCCTCGAGGCGTGTGAAGGCGCAGGCTGGAAAGCGGAGCATTTTCCCAAGGAAGTCGGATGTAGAGGGTTTGTTGGAGACAGTGTGAGACGACTATTATCGTTAGGCGTAACTCATCGTAGGGTAAATACCACCATGACTGATATCCAAACTACAGTGAAGAAGGGTAACCACTGGACTTGATTAAAAAGAGATGATGACCGCCGGTGAGAGAAATATTCAGCGATAATTTAGTAAAGAGTTGATCTAGCAAGCAGGGCAACATATAAGTGAGAGGGGCCGGTGCGCTTTGATGCCGTCGAGAAGTAGGCCGCAAAAGGGCACGCATTCTCTCCTGATGACCACAAACACTTGCTGGCTTCCGGTATGCGCAGTGCATGACTGGTAGCACATGCATGTGCAAGTTGTGTGCAATATATATATATATATATATATATATATATATATATATATATATATATATATATATATATATATATATGTATGTATATATGGATATACATATATCTGCATATATGGATATATGTGTATATACGTGTATATATATATGTGTGTGTATATGCCTATATATGTATATATGTAGTAAAAGCAGAAACTATAAACGATATATAAATGAATAGTCTTTCTTCATTAAGCTAGAAGAGAATATTGTGTAGGTGCAAAATTTCTATTCCTATATGTGTATGCAAAACGTGTATATGCATGTTTTCACATTCATGTGTATGTGTGGGCACGTATGTTTGTGGTAAATATCGTAATATATTGGCGAAATTAGAGAGGTGGGTAAATCAATATGTTGCATTGACAGACTTGTAAAGTCTGTCAATTCTTAAATATTATAGATTCTTTGGTGAATAATCCCTTACACAGTGAAACTTCAAAGCGAAGATAGGCAGACCTCTATAGACACCAAGATCTGTTTATAGCAGAAAATCAATATTCAATCAATAATAATAGATATTATATTTTAGTTAAATATTGCGTTATTGGTAGAATAAATATTTCGTCTATAAACTTTGAACAAACGACAGATAGCCTAACATAATGTTATCATCGCATGAAACCTTAAAAATATAATGAATGTAGACGTGAAAAATAGCAAAGACACAGTCATGTATTATTTCATACATTATATATATATGTGTGTGTGTGTGTTGGGGGAGACAGTGAGAGAGAAAACGACAACAGAGTTATATTTGCATATATAATGTTATATAATAGATTATATAATTATATACGTGTAGAAGACGCATTAATACTGTTATGTGCTAAGATGAATCGGATATGCCCGAACAATACAAGGTGAGTTAAAAAAGCACGTTTCTCCTTGAACATTTGACCTGATACACTCACTCATTCCCATATACGCTTGTGCGTGTGTGTGTGTATAGATATGAATGTGTGTGTGTATATGTATGTGTGTGTGTATATATGTGTGTTTGTGTATTTATATATGTACATATATGTGTATGTATATATGTATAAGTATATGTATGTGGACATATATACTCTTTACTATTTACTCTTTTACTTGTTTGTCATTTGACTGCGGCCATACTGGAGCACCGCCTTAGTCGAGCAAATCGATCCCGGGACTTATTCTTTCTAAGCCTAGTACTTATTTTATCGGTACATTTTGCCGAACCGCTAAGTGACGGGGAAATACACACACCAGAATCGGTTGTCAAGCAATGCAAGGGGGACAAACACGGACACACAAACACACCCACACACACACACCCATACATACATACATACACACACACATACACACACACATACACATATATATATATATATATATATATATATATATATATATATATATATATATATATACGACGGGATTCTTTCAGTTTCCGTCTACCAAATCCACTCACAAGGCTTTGGTCGCCCGAGACACTTACCGAAGGTGCCAAGTAGTGGGACTGAACCCGTAACCATATTGTTGGTAAGCAAGCCACTTACCACACATCCACTCCTGTGCTTATATATATATCCTATGTCGTTTAGTAATCGATATAATCTGTATAAATGTGTAGATCCATGTTATGCAAAGCAAGAAAAGCATTCCGTTTAATAGCTTGTATAAATTTTGTAGCCACATGATTGTAGCAAGATGAAGTTTCCAGGAACATATAACACTAGTGGAGCGGTCTCTTTCTGCTACAACATAATCCTTGAACATTGGAATTTAGGAACGATTTACTTTAGTCTCATTATAATTCGCTGTGTTATTTAAGTGGTACTCTCCACCACGTTAGATAAGTGTTTTCCTGGCTCTTCTGTACTTTGCATATCTATAATTTGATGTTATTTTACAAATTTCTGCCATATGCTTTAATAAACAAACCTGTGTATTTCGGTTATAAATGGCTGGTAAATGTCCAGCCATCAACTATTTTCGTGGCTACATTTCAATTTCTATGTTCGAATCATGTTTGACTGATTATAATAACATTTTGGTCCAAGTGCAGGGTTACGAGTATGTCTAGGGACTCCAGTGATGAAGACCAGTGATGCAATTACCTAAAGATCAGGACGAGCTGAGTAATCGAAGACACGCACAGAAAGCTGAACGATCTCGTCGAATATCTGTCACTCCACTATATGTAATTCAAGCTTTGCGAAGTTGGATTGTCGAAAACAGTTAATTATACAGTAATCCCTCGCCATATTGCAGTTTATTATTGAAGCTAACACCGATTTCTTCTTGTTGCTGTTTTGCATTTATAATAAAATATATATATTCCAAATAATAAAAATAATTTCAAATAATATATATATATATATAATACAGTACTGCTTCTACTTCGGAGATTTCACTTATCATGGAAAGTTTGGGAACCTAACATCCGCGATAGTCGAGGAATTACTGTATATCGCTGCTGTTACGTTAAACTGTTGTATGTCCAAATTTGGTTAAATGCGTTTTTTTTAATATATATTTTAGCTTGCAATAGCCACTTTTTTTTTAATCAAACTATCGTACCTCCAGCTGCTTCAGAGGTCAAGATATCAAAAATTGTCGAAATGTAGTACAACGGTTTTGCTATGGAATGGTGAAACTATTTTTTCGTTTTCTGAAAAATGCAACGTTTTGGACTTATGACGCTTTTACATAATAGAAACGATATATACTTTCATTTAATAATCGAGCCATCTTGGGAAAACACATCCAAATTTTGATTAGGTAAATAAATCTGATAGCGTGAGGTAAATAAATTCTACTTCTATCATCTCATCTCGTATTAATATAAATATAAAACACAGTATTGCTAGTTTTATATTCATGATTAATGAGTTTATACTATATATATAAGTGCCAATATTTATCTATCTTATTTACTTTGTTTCGTCCTGGGAGAGTATTTGTACCAAAAATGATAACACACGCACAAGCCTACTTTCACTTTTTTATTGTTAGTCAGTTGGTTAAATATCTCGCTATATTGTTCTCTTACCTCTTTTGTCTCTGCTTATGCATTGTAGCCGTAATCTCGGAAATTTCAATGAGTATCTATGTCTATAGGATCTGTGTATAACGTTCTAAAAACAATAAAACATACTGAAAATATCTTCTAAAATGTGATTGTTTTCCAAAGGTAAGAAATGTGTCATTGTATAAAATGTTCAATTTGGTTTAATTTATTGACTTCGGATTATGCCATGCTGTTGATTTTTAATTTGAAAGCAATCGGACTATACAAGAGAACCAGGTCTAGAAATTTTGAAGCTTTTATAATGAGTAAGGTGTGAAATAAATATGTGTATTTCATGTTTCTTTCTTATTTCTCGATTTGGAATCCAGACTTCATAATCTCTGTAAGATTTCTCTAGAAATAGTTCTTTCCCTTACACTAACTGCCCACCAGGTTACATTATTTGCTTATATAGATTTACTTATGTTGGATACGTATGTGTATACGGACATCACAGAATTAAATAGACATGACATGAAACATTGCTTTATGTTTATTTTAACTTCTAAAGGTTTGTATTTTTTTTTAATTAACAGTTTTTATGTCTCAGTTTAATCATGTCACGTAAAAAAGGAGTCTTGGAACTGTCCAAATTTCAAAGAAGCCGTATTGTGACTCAATCTAAAGGTGGACTTAGCGTAAAATCCAAGGAAAACTTGGGATCCCGCCTTCTACATTTAATGGGGTGATTGGGTAATTCATCAGAGAAGGAAAGGAGTTCACATGACCTTGTCCAGATCGACCATAACCCACTGACAGGACCCTTTGCTTTGTTAAGTGATGTGTGCAAAGCTTCTGACTTTACAGAAAAAAGTTGATGTCTATCCCAGAACAGCTGCCAGTATCTCCCCAAACTTGGCTATTGTGGCAGTGTAGCAAGTAGGAAGCCACTTCTTCAACCAGCCAATGTCAAGAGGAGAAAGGATTGGGCTAGTGAGATGATGGAGTGGCCGATAGCATTTTGTAACACTATCATATACACTTCTGAGTCCAGATTTGCTGTATTTTGTGACAGTGATCGAGTGTTGGTCTGGAGACTGTGATCAAGAATTTAATATGAAAAAATTGCTGCCAACAATGAAACAAGGCAGCTATTTGTTGATGGTTTGGGGAACAATTTGGTCAATCAGAGCAATGGTCAATCATAACGGATGGAATGTGATGGACACATCACTCAGATAAATATGTGTCCATATTGCAGAAATGACTCTTTCCAATCTTCTGCAATGGTGAAATGATTAAAGAAAACTAAACTATTTATGGAAGGTGGGTCGTCTTGTCACCCGACTAAAAATACCCAAGATTGCTTGGAAAAGAATGGCTTTCAAAAATTTTGTGTCCAAGCCAGTCACCTGATGTGAACCCTATTGAACACCCATGGGGCATAATGAACAGGCCACTTCGTAAAAAGAACAGTAATGCATCCTCAAAGCCAGATCTTTTGAGAATACTGCATGAAACGGCAAACACAAATCCCCCAAGATAATATTCATCTGATCATTAGCATGGAACATGCAAAGGGCACGTCTATTAACTATTAGATATTCACATTATAATAATTAATGTATAATTTGAATGTATAATTTCAGATTTAAATTAATTTTAATGATTATAACATTGTCTATTTACTTCTGTTATGTCTATGTATACAAATATACGTATAATATATACGTGTGTATTTATGTTAACTATCGTTTGTACTCTAACGTCAACATTTTTATTATAGAAATGGCGTATATGTGACTGAGATTGTGTAACAAATTTTATTTATTTATTCTCTTTGTTAGCAGCATTAGCGCCAAGCTGGGATTACAAAGAATTGAACTGTAATGCAGATACAATATTTTTGCGACACAGTTTAACTTCTATAGACAATATAACTGCAGTTACCGTCGAGGAATAATTCTCTCTTAAGGGTTAATTCTCTCTTAAGGGCTAATTCTCTTCAGTATTTTGCATTGAGTCAGGAATGTGCATCTGGGGATACGGTGGAGGAAAGTACTGGGCAGATATGGTGTTTTTACTCCATCTACTCTAAGAGAGGACTTTGTCACCCCAGCAACTTCTTTGCATTTGCGTTTAGAAGTTAAAATATATCATAAACAAAAAATAAGTAACCTAAAGTTCACACACACACACACACACACACACACACACACACACGTGTAGATATGTGTATGTATATATGAGCATATAAGTAGATGTATAGGCGTTTATATTTATATATCATATGCATGCGTGTGTTAGATGTGCGTATGCACGTCTGTATGTGTGTTTATCGATGTATCCATACATGAATTTGGGACTTCGCCTGTTCGTATATATAAATATGATGCTTCTTTGTGTGCGGTCAAATCGGGTAACTGCAAGCGAGATTGTCTGAAAACTGATCAGTTGTTAAGCACGCTTAAAGAAGTCACATCGATGTAAGTGGGTATTTATTCGTGAACGATATAGAACAGTGTGCGACAGATTTTTAAGGACAGTTAATTGTCAGTATATTACTCCCCTCAAAAGAAAGGGTCTTTAATTTATCTCTATCCCCGTGACAGATAAAACGTTAACAAAAATAAAAGACATACAGTCATTGTGTGGAATGATTTAGAAATTTTCTAATTATTGCAAGAACTTTTGTACACAAAGTTCGGATAGAAATGGAAGACCCTGGCGAAAAAATTTCAACTGTATCAAAGACTAAATCTCTTCTAAAATCTTCCAACCGGTCCAAAATGTTATCGCTGATCCTCACGGAAAATCATTGTCTACCAACGTCAAATCTGATGTGCAAATGTAGACATACGAGAGCTGTGGTACTCAAGGATATTCAATACAAGTATGTACTCTGAAATCGTCAATACATGCCTGTAAAAACACAGAAAACCGTTTGATCAGTGCCAAGCTGTTAAAAAATTTCATGCGCATGACATGCTTTGTCTTTCTCTGTTAAGAAAATACTTATTATATCACGCGCGTGTGTATTCCACAGAGAATGAGAGTGAAATTCGTTTGCTATTGCCAGTAGAATATGAATCTGTGCCTGAAATTAAATCATGCTACTTTCATGTATTCCGACATGACCAAGGCTTTGATAATGAAGGAGATTAAGAATCTAGAAATTAACGAAGATATTTGGTTGCTCACATAAGATCATTAACATGATGCAACAATTATTCGATGGCATGGAAGCGCCTGTGTTGAATGATAGAAACTTCTCGGCACCTTTCACTCTAAACAATGATGTACAGTAAGATTCTGTTCAACATGAGTTTTAGCGCAGTGCTGCATAATGCATTCTCCCAGGAAACGTGTTCCTTTTTTTTTTTACAAGAATTGTGCTCTGATGATCTTCGGCAAAGCTTAGCCAACTTCTCACTAGGCTGTGTTAACATCGGTCTCATAATTAGTATCAAATATGCCTAAGATCAGGTTCCAGACTGCTTCTGAGAAAACTTACATTGAACCATTCCCAACAGTCAACGTGTAATCTATCGAAGCCTTTGAGAGAATCGCCTACATTGAGTAAACACAGTCAAGTACACACAATGATCATGGCGTGAACGTGCCTTTCGACGTCTTTCTAAGAAGGTTTGGAAATAACCTGGTCTGACGATAAAATCAAAGCTTATCATATACAAAGCTATTGTGGTGGTGCTTACACTAATTTATGGCCGTGAAACGTGAACAGTTTACTGAAAACGTGCCCCCCACCAATATTCATTTTCATCTAACATAGCTGCTAAACATTCTTGGCAGGATAAATTTCCAAATACAATTTTCTTCAAGAAAACTAATAGGTCTAATATATATGCGTTCCAGAGCTAATGGAGGAAATATGTAGTGCACATTACTCTAGACTCACCAAGCAGAATTTTGTGAATTAGCTGTTAGCTCTGTCACGTGGTGATCCAAACAAAAAATACAAAAACGCGCATGTCAAAGTGTGATGTAGAGCAGGCTGCTTTGGGGAATCTTGTTTAGGATTGCTCATTAAGGTGCTCTGAATATGCCATGAACAAAAATGCTAAATGGAGGCTGCATCAAAATCACGTATCTCAAAGGGTTATGATTTGGCTATTATGTGCAACTGCGAATTTCATGCTAAAATTGGTCCAATAACCCACATCATGACCCATAAAGTGTGAAGCTGATAACCGAGTTCGCTTCAGATACAAGAAGAACAAATATAACCTATGTACATGATCTAATCAGTATAGGCCTCGATGTTAAAGCAATACCAAGAGATTAGGTATCCGGAAGCAAGTCAAGTCCTTTTGTAGACTGGACATTTTAAATTGAAGGAACATCTTAGGATAGGTAAGATGCGTTGAAAGAACGATCTTGTATGAAATGTTTTCTATACCTTACTGCGGTAAAGCAGTAAGATGAGGACACCTTATGCTGTGGCTGTTTTAAAGACCCGTTGAGAATGCGGTTTCAGCAACTTTGTTAGTTTCAAACTACATACAAACATTTTAGTAATGGTGGAAACATGTGCAATAAATACTTTCATGCGATGAAATCATATCAGACAGTATTTTTTTAATACGTCTGGTACCTTCAAACAATTCTCAGGTTGTACTCACATGGTATAACAAAATAATACGTAATGGGATGAGAGAAAAACTAGAACAGTTGAGAAGGAAGTAGATGTAAAAGGTGGAAGGTTGAAAAACCTGCCCCACTTTCGATTTCGTGTTTTCTTTTCTATCTTACGGTTTTTTAACCTTTCATATTTACATTCCTCCCGCTTTTTCTCGTTTTTTTTCACTCTCATTCTATCGTCCTGTTATGCCATATGGGTAAAGCCTGAGGATTGTGTAAATGCACTGGACGTGTTAAATATTCTCTGTGATGTTTCCATTGCATGAAACTATTAATAGCTCATAAAAATATATATTGTGTTTATCAAATCTCTCTCACTCTCTCATACACACACGCGCGCGCGCACACACACTTGCGTGTCTTCGACTGTGAGCGTGTTTGTATGTAATGTTGTTTGTAAGTGTGCGGGCTTGTCGTGTGTGTGTGTGTGTGTGTGTGTGTGTGTGTGTGTGTGTGTTTGTTTGTGTGTGTGTGTGTGTGTGCCTGTGTGTGTAATTTTCTGTGACAGAAACAACTACTACATGTTAATATCACACGTAAACGACTTTGTCAAGTTGAACATTTCGTTGAGAGCATGTACTCAACAACGGATGATTTCAGGTGTCTCATCAACCAAACAATTGAAGGAAACCGTCTTTTCTCTTACATTATTCCTGACTCATATAAATGCAGATATATATACAGGAATATACGCCGACGCATATACACAGAATTTTACACGTATGAAAAAATTATTGCCTTCATATAAACATACATATATATTCAGATATCTGCAAAATACATGCATTCATAACTGATTTGTCTAACACACGCGTGCATATACACACACACACACAATTACCTTCACACATACACATATATATATATACTGATAAACGTATGCAGAAACATTCACACTAGCTTTCTCGACATTCATATGCGCACAAAAACAGGCTTAACTATCTATGTGTATACACAAAAAATTTGTACAGGCACGTATACATATTTATACGTGCATGTGAATTGTTACGACACACGCCTGTCTTACCGTTTCATGCTAATATGACGGATGTTTAACTTCGATGTTTTCACACTGATGTTCATATAACAGATTAATCACTATTGATTTTACAAGGTGACCCTTTTATTTGAAATATTGATCAAATATCCGAAAATTATGGCTCTCACTCAGTGCATGCTTGCAGAAGTGAAATGTAAGTTTAACACATAAAATATTGTATGTAAATAAATGCATACATAAAATTAAATGAAAATAAGTAAACCAGATTGATTCCTAAATAAAGTCATATTAATGTATGAATAGTTCTATCAAACGTTCATAAACAAAATTTCATATCTTGGGTAGTCTACTCACCATGTGTGTCTGAAAGAAAGCCTGACAACATTTACACTAAAGAAAAGTGGCGTAGCAGATGAGAACATTTGCAAATATTAGGAGTTCATATGAAATCAATTTTGTGGTGAAAAACAGTGTAAAAGTATCAAAACACAGACTGATAATGTTTTTACAGAAAGTCAAAACATGACCTAAATTTATGAAACAGAAACTATTTCGGAAATAACTGATAATATTCATGAAACTGCCAAAGCATACTATTATTGGTAAAACGTACGCCTATCCAGATGCATATGCATGGATGCACTTATGCATTCATTTATGCACATACACTATGTATTTCCATATAATGGGAGTTAATGTTTTACGTATACATACATATACACCGTTATATATCTACAATGAGACAAACACTTACAGATATACAAACACTAATATTCGCATAATTATTTATTATGCACACATACACACATGTTTTAAAATCATTTCTGAAAATATATATGCAATTCTAAACATGACAATGAATTCTTTAAAGAACGTGAAAAAGAATATCTAAAACATTTTTTTTTGTTTAATGTAAAGGAGATAATTTCATAAATATAGATAGAAAATAATATCAAATAATGAATTTATATTTTTTTTACGCTGTAAGGAAGCCATCTATATATTTTGTAAGAATTATTATTTGTTTGATCTATGCAAAATTGTATGCCACTACTTCAATAGAGAATATAGAGGTCAATATATATATATATATATATATATATATATATATATATATATATATATATATATATATATATATATATGTGTGTGTGTGTGTGTGTGTGTGTGTGTGTGTGTGTAAGGTTTAATATGGTGAAATAGATATTGATCAGTTATAAGTGACTCTAGGCAATGTATAATGTAAAGAAATCAATATATTTGAGATCTGTAGAAACAGAAAGGCACATTATCTGCGTATAGTACGTAAATACACAATCAGGTCTTCTGTACGTGTGTGTACGCGGCGTTGTATTGTCATATATATATATATATCTACCTAGACACACACACAAAAATATACATATACATATATATATATATATATATATATATATATATATATATATATATATATATATATATATATATACCTAGACACACACACAAAAATATACATATACATATATATATATATATATATATATATACACACATACACAGTGCATGTGTGTGTGTGACAATGTACTTCTCATCTTTTCGAGGAAACAACTTGACACAATTCGATAAAATATATGTAATTATTACGGCTTAAATTTTGAATCCTGAACGTTACTGCTGCAAATGGCTTGGTTAATTTCTAAGACGTTGAGAGGTCCTTCTCTCCACTGAGATCGTCACACAATGGTAGAGTTCTTAATTATCAAGCATCTTATGTGTATGAGGTAACTCAAAATTTTAACACCATCTTTAGGTAAGATTTATGACCATAATTGACAAAATGCTAAAATACTTTCCCACTTACACAATCTGTCTACCACCAGATTTCAGGAGTATGTATTAGGCGCCTACACTTTCGAGAAATTTTCTACCGTCGAGTATCTGAAGAATTGAAGGTATGTGTGTATGCGTCTTTTACGTGTAGGCAGATTTCATAATACTCCTGTGACTAATATGATGTTTTATAGATTCATCAGCAGTACCTATGTTCTATTGTGGATTGGATTAAACGATATGACGGTCAATATGATTTTGGTAGGGCAATATTCCAAAAAGAGAATTGGCATCGACACAAGAGCCTCTTTAATGTCTTCATCTTAGCCTAAAAAGAAGAAACAGCACAGTGCAATATATCGCTTCTGCTTTGGCTATCCCAGTGTCTTTAATACAAACCACGTCCACGATAGAATGAATACTCGGGTAATCTTTCAAAGACATTAATCCGATTCTTTTCAAGTTTTATGCACAGTGATTTATATGTTGTTGGAGGAGGATGCCGACTAAGGTAAGATTATATTCGGATCAAAATGGCAAACAATCACTTAAATTTGTCTTCCTAATACCGTGTCAGTATAGTACTTTTTTACTCACTTTACTCTATCAGCTAACGCTTAAGTTAACAAGAAGGTGGTTTTGCTATTCTACAGAATCCAGCAAATAGTTGTGGCCCTTCTCCCAACCTAAATTTACATTACAATTAACCAGATTTGGGATGTAGTGTTTCCTTTCACAAGAACTGATGGGTAGTGGCCAACTCGGCCCGGTAACCTGTTCTAATGAGTTTCTGATTAGATACTTTGTTGACAAAATATTCTAAGCACATACCCAAATGGAGTGAGTTAGACAGTCTTTAAATACTTTGCTCTATCATACAGAGATCTGATGAATATGCTTGTTATTCCACACCAGATAAAAGAGAGCAAATAAGCAAGGCTTCTCTTTTACTGTTTCTCATTTGGAGTTTCAGATTTATTCATACTGTTCTTGGGTTGAGATCCTCCAAAAATTATTACTAAGTTTCAAGTATTGTTCAGATTGTCTGTTGCAGTAGAGCAAAAAAAAAACATTTTCAAACATAGTAGTTCCATGACGATAGGTAACACACTCCGCCTGAGAGAAAGCTATCCGATCCTGTTTTTGTAGCATATCTTATTTTGCATTACGTATCTTTTGCATTATAACACCTTAAATTGGTACCTATAACTGAGCTTGATTGACCTGGAAAAACAGCTGTAATACCGCTGTATTTTTAAGAGATGAGGAATTATGTACATTATTTACATTATATGGATATTTGTCCACATTTTATTAATTGGGTTTTTTGAAGCTGGGTTCTTATTCCTAAGGTTTTTTTCGATTTTATTATTATCATTATTATTAGATGGTTTTAAAGACGAGCTAGTTTTTGATAGAGTTCAATGTCTCCATTGAAGTCTAATGTCGGCTCCGTACTGGTTAGATAACACAGTCCTCTATTTAAGAGATAAGGAATTATGTACCTTATTTACATTTGATGGATATTTCACCAATACACCTGCTGGAGGCTAGACGG
>NC_142928.1:15031859-15064359 GCF_046866305.1 Octopus bimaculoides
TATATATATATATATATATATATATATATATATATATATATATATATATATATATATATATATATATATATATATATATATATATATATATATATATATATATATATATATATATATATATACTCATACATACATGCATACATACACATGTATACTCACATATACATGTGTGTATATGTGTGTATATGTGTGTATATATTTCATTTTCTTTTCCTTATAGTAATTAATAATACTATTATTTGTAGTTCGGTTATCTTTCTGCTTACCATAGTTACTGCTATTGATATCACTATTTCTGTTATTACTATTATTTGCACAATATTTATAACCTCCGCCTTAGCGAAGGGGATAGTATTGCTTTTCAGTCGTGCTTGTTTGTTTGTGGATAAGATATCTCAAGGAACGCTGGTTAGATTGGAATGAAAGTTTCATGGATATTTGGCCCCTTGACTGGCGCGATCTGCTTAGATTTTGGGATCGATCCGGCACCGGACAAGGATTCTATATTATTTATTATATTTACATTATATGATTACGATATTACGTTACCTTTCAAGTCTCCATTTAGGCTGTAACTACTTTGAATGGAGAATTTGGTAACTGACTTGTATTTTACCCAATGTTGATTTCTTCTCTTACGGACCTATATTGTGATGAACTACATCTACCACCATTATGATGGATTTCCGACCTCGCCGGAAATAGTTGTTCGACTTATAAAACTTTTCTTCCTCTCCTTTAATTTTCCTTTGTATGTTGGATCTCTTAATATAAGTATGGTATGATTATATTCAAATATCTGTGGTTTGTATATTTCCACATTTTGGTTTCTCTCATTTTGCATATATACATATTTTGTATTTCATACCGAAACTGTTGTATTCAATATATCTAATTTGTTTATCTTTGAATTCTCTTCTAGTTATTCTATACCGCGTAGAACGGGTCGTCTGTAAAGACATCGGGGTCTAAGTTTCAATCATTCGAACACTTATAAACTCTTCAATACTGAGATGCATGGATTTCATAGTATAAGCTATATAGCTATGATAGATCGCTGACCACTACACACATTTTTTTGTCTCCTTGTTTCTTTCCGTGTTCCTTTCTGTAGAAGAGCGTAGGCTCGAAACGTTAAAGACTTTCTCAATTCCCGAGCGTTACACTAATACATCTATTTGTTTTCATCACAACCTATCTCGTCTGTTGTTTCTTTTTCGAATTCTCCCTATATACATATATATATATATATATATGGGAGAATATACAAATAATAACAACAGACGAGGACAGGTGGTGTAAATAACAAAAGTATATATTAGTATGACGCTCGGGAATACGGAAAGTCTTTGGCGTTTCGAGCTACGCTCTTCAACAGAAAGAATACGGAGACAAGGAGAAAAACACGGAGAAAAAAAAATATCCGCCCCTTGTATACATTATACATACATATATATATACGCATATAATAAACACACACACACATATACATTCAATTTTAATTCCACTTACAGCTTTCAACCCACCTTATTTTATTTTGATATTCACCTTAACGGTTTAGTCATTTTCTCTCACATGAAAGTACAATATAAATATGCAAAAAAAAATATAGAAATCTATGTGTGTGTGCGTATAAAAATATACATTATAACAATTTGTGGTATGTAATATAGATTTGATATAGCCAGCCAATCTGTGCATGTTGCATACTTTAATTTAACAGTGGTTATACATACTTAACTGCTAGAGAAATACATACGCAAACATAAATCACTGGATAAATCAATAAAACCCACCACAAATACTCATAATTGTCCCCTTCTGCATTACACGCTTCTAACGTGCAGTGATATAAGCGACATAAGGCTCCTTACAGCAATATATCCTTGGTTTGCCTCTTTGCGCCAGCGATTAAGAGTTTCTTAATGTCCAACGTTTTGTGTTTGAAAATTCATTGACCAGTAGTATCCTCTTAATCTCCAGATCATTCATACTCCTGACCCGGGGTTGTTTCAGGTATGCTGCCTACATATAATATCTACAAACGAAATCAATAAATAGTAAATTATAGTCAACTGTTATTGCTTAGCTCTATAACTACCGGTAATTCTAATTATATTAGTTTTTATTTTATATTTTGACCTAAAAAAAATTGCCCATATAATTACCATATTTTTAATCCGCACATTCCCCTCATATATAAGATTGTACCACTAAATATTATAACTATCACAATTGTGCTTCTAAATTCTAGTAGGTCGCATGAATTGATTATCACTGTTTTCTCACTTCCTCCTTTTTCTTTTTACTTTTATTTAATTCTCCGCTCTGATGAAGTTCGGCGATTCAAATTGGTATAATTAATTACTTACAATGATAACTATTATAATTATTGTGGTTGTTAAACCTGGGATCGAGCTAACAGAAACAGCTGTAAGTTGAGATTCTGTCTTTTTGTAATTAATTAATGCTAGTTGATGTAAATCAATTTTCTCACCATTTTCTTCTTTCCTTGAATATCGATAAACCTCAGTTTACTGTTGTTATTACCTATCATTTATGAGCATTAATACCAATGCTCATGATTAATATATATATATATATATATATATACATATATATATATATATATATATATATATATATATATATATATATATATATATATATATATATATATATATATGCATACATGCAGAAAGAGAGTTGCAAAAAAGTTTTGGAAATTCGTTACTGCTTTTACATTTTAAGATCAAATCTCTGCAACCTGAAAGTTACCTTACGTAATATCAGATGCCAATAAGATAATAGACCATTCGCGTACTGGAATCACTCGTGCCTACTTTATATCCTCTCAGTATGATGCCCTTGTACCCAGAGTATACTGGGCTTGTGAGCATTTTAATTGCGTTGGCATTAGATTAGTTCCCTATATACTATAATATTTTGGGAACAAGCAAGACGAACGAGTATAAGAAAGAGGTGAATATTCGGAACAAAGGAATATAGATCAGTGTTAATAACTGTCCTTTATACAAACAACAACAAAACAAGAGATATACATTTCTTGTTTTAGTATTAAATTTTATATTGTAGTTATCATTATCAATGATGTCCCTTATTAGTAGCCATAGTAGTAAGATTTGAGAGGAAGATGGTCTGAATAGAGATGAGAGCAGTGAATGATTGAATCTAACGTGGAAACAGACAGATATTGCTCAAGAAAATTTACACAATATGAAGCCATTTTGTCCATAACCGCTTCTGCTGCCGTTTCTCGTGCAATTCATATATACACTCTAATAGCTGTTTCGGAACCACTATCTAGGGAAAAAATATGTATGCCCCATGTGGGTTTATCTGATCAATTTCCATAGCATACTTATTCGAGTCATCAATAACTATTGACACATTTACATTCGAGTATCTTAGCGTGCCATTAAACAATCTTCTTTTATATTTGGCTTCGATGAACAATGTCAAAAAAAAAAAATAATAATAACCTGTTAGGTTGGATTTATTTTGCTAACGTATGTACATTAACTCAAATGTATGCCAAAGACTGCGATTATTGGATTATATAAACAAAATCTACTTCACCGACCAACATTATATATATATATATATATATATATATATATATATATATATATATATATATATATATATATATATATATATATATATATATATATATATATATATATATATATATATACATATATATACATACGTTCATTTCATTCATTTCATACACTTTAGCTCTATGTGCGCTGACGTTCGAAACTACAGGTCTCCACAAGTATCTTTATACATCTGCATGGCATCCAATTAACCAGACATACGAAAATACAGATGTTGAAAGAAATATTCATGGTTCAATAAAATGAA
The DNA here is from genome assembly GCF_046866305.1 of Octopus bimaculoides. NCBI lineage: Eukaryota > Metazoa > Mollusca > Cephalopoda > Octopoda > Octopodidae > Octopus > Octopus bimaculoides. The sequence goes on from NC_142928.1 coordinate 15,035,751, forward strand.
CATATATCAGCAGGTCGATGTCTTTATAAAACTGGATATATTTACAATACGCAGATAATTATATTTACAATTGAGGGAGGGATATAAATATACACACACACGCACACATATATACATATATATATACATATATATATATATTATGATCGGCCATTATTATGATTGACCGTTGACTGAACACTATTCAATTTTTTTTTCTCCGTGTTTTTCTCCTTGTCTCCGTATTCTTTCTGTTGAAGAGCGTAGCTCGAAACGTCAAAGACTTTCCGTATTCCCGAGCGTCATACTAATATATACTTTTGTTATTTACACCACCTGTCCTCGTCTGTTGTTATTATTTGTATATTCTCCCATATATATATATATATATATATATATATATATATATATATATATATATATATATATATATATATATATATATATATATAGGGCCATCCCATAGATAATGCTGTTTTTTTATACTTCTTTTATTTTTGAAAGTTAGAATTCTTTTTAAATCTAAAATATACTCTCCATTTTCTACAATGCTCTTTCATCTATCTGGTAGACTTTCAATGCCCCTTTTTCCAAAATGCACTTGTCCGTGACGAAAAACACTCCTCCACTACTGTTCTGCTCTCGTCTACAAAATTCATATTTTTTCTGTCCAAATGATTTTGTAGACTGGGTAATAAATGATAATCAGATGGGGCAATGTTCCAAGAATATGGTGGGTGGAGCACCGTTTTCCATTCAAATTACTCCAGCCGTTGGAATGTCATCCTCGCTGTACGTGGCCGAGAATTATCCTGATGGAAGAATACCTTTCATCTCGAAACAAGCGATGGTCTTTTTTGCCTTTATCGCTCCCTTAAGCCGCTCGAGCTCTTTGCCCTAGAGCTCGTTCTGTTATCTTTTGGTTTGGGTTTCACATTTCGAAGTGGACAAAACCTTTCATATTCCACTAAATAGATAACCACACCTTACATGGGTAAATACATTTAGCCTGCATTGCCGATGTTTCTCCTTTCCTTACCCACTGTCTTTGGCGCTTGACAGTTTTATAGAGATACGTTTTCTTGTCACCAGTCACTGTTCAGTCCATAAAGGTTCAATTCATGAGACGTGACAATATAGAAGAGCACACATTCATTGTCTGCGCGCGATTAGAATCAGTAAGTTTAAGAGGAAACCATTGACCCAACTTTCTGACTTTTACGATGTCACGCAGATGTAGATGAATGGCTGAATGACCAAAAACAAGCTTCTCTGCTAGTTCAACAGTTAGGATGGGATGTTGTTCCATTATTGTTCGCAGGAGTTGCTCATCGAGCACTACAGATTTTCAAGGACGAGACTCAGAATTTCCGGAACCACTGTTGACACTGGCTTAAGCTTATTGTCAGATCCCCATATACTGCATTAATATTCCTCGCACTTTCCCTTGTGTTGTTGATACTCCTTTGTCATTGTCATTACAGCTTTGAAAACATAATTTAAAATCGAACTGCACTCTTTAAGCATTGCACTAAGAATAAGGACAAATATTTACTACTTGCTGTTATTATAGCAAGTTGATGAAGGTAGTTTATCTCGTGTGTGTGTGTGTGTATATATATATATATATATATATATATATATATATATATATATATATATATATATATATATATATATATATATATAATGTGGTGAACGGGAATAAAGAAAGGGATAAATACTATTTTGGTATTCGTACTGTTCTTGCTACTTCTATTGGGCCTGGAAGAAATATACATTAAGAATTTGGACAGTAACTAGTCTACTGAAAAGAGAGGAGAATATTAAAAGAAATCAAATACAAGTGTATGGAAAAAATAATATTCTGTGAATACAGAAAATGGCTATTAGCTAAATGAATTTGGGGATAAAATTCCAAAACTAAAACAAAATAAAAACGTAACCGCATCGTAAGATGAAAGAGAATGTAAAAAAATATGAATATAGTAAATTCTAACCAATTTTACTTATAAGATAAAAAGTAAAATAGTATTTGATTTGAAATTTCTAAAAGATACGAGTATGTTTTTCTGAAAAGAAGAACGGCACCTACTAGCATTTGTTTTTTTTTTTTTTATGAATATTGTTTAGATTTGTTTTTGTTTTTTTTTTTTAAACTTAAAACAAAACAAAAACGTAATAGGAAAGATATTTTTGTCTTGAAATAAAATTCAAACTCAAAGACATCATTTCCTGTTGGCAATATTAATTGCCAGAACTACTCCAGATATCATTAATTTCGATCACTGAATTAACAGCTGCCAAGAGAAAAAACGTAATTAGTTTCCAAGAAACAACTCAAATTCTACGAGACAGGCATAAACACAGACACTCGCAATACATATAGGCTTCATCTGTAACATACATTTAAGCACACATAGACATATATGTTTATATCTGTATATATCAACACACATACGCGCACACAATACTAAAATCGTACGTTTAGTTTTTTATCATTCATCTCATACAAACAGCAGTATATGTTTGATATCAAATTTTGAGACGAAAAATTTAAGATGTGAAACGACCTACCACTGCATGTGATATCATTGCTTATCGCATACATACGCTTAGACAATGCATTGCACTGCGTCTCTATCGCGTTTTTTTCGTCTTCTGCGACATAGTTTTACAACACTAATTATTACTTCTTTTTCATTCGAACCAAAAGATGTGCAAATTAACAGAAATACCAACGCATATAATATTTAAGTTAACAAACGAATTTTCCTTAAAGATACGGTAATAAAACTAACAGAAAGTTTAATGGCTGGGTATTCTGAATGTTTATTAGGAAAATCCGGCTTGTGATATTGACCGCCTGATTTTTTTTAATGACTAAAAGTCGAATATTCCTCTTTATTTCTCAGCATAGACATTAAAAAAGAACAAGAGCAAGGTTGAACAACCATGTATATAACGACGCATTATGTATGATAAAACGCCACGATAAACATAACCATTAACAAGGAGGAAGCAGTAATGGTGAGGTTTTGGATTATGTGTGCATGGAAGATGCAAGAAAAGTTCGTTCTAAGTTTTGAATATGATGACTAAGTGAGCTATGTCCTGATAGTATCACTCTTCTGTAAACCTTATCAGGAACATATATAAAAACTAGACTGGCATCCCAACGTTGGCAATATTACTACTACTACTTGTCGGAAGCATTACGAAATGTCATTAAAATTATCTGGGAGAATTTTTGAAAACGTATGTAGGTATATTTTGCTTGGGCGGTTCAATTCCAAAATTCTATAGCCGAAGCATAAAGGGATTCAGTATTTCTTGATTTTCGATATAGATATGACACGCGTGCAGATGAACAAGAGAACATAACGTTAGCTCGCTGGGTATAGAGAAAACCCGGGAGGCAGAAAACAGCAAATGCAGCGCTCTAGCATAGATTTATTGGTGATGCCTAGCATCTGCTGTAAATGATTCCAAAATGTAACAGCCGTTTGCTCCACAGACCTATTATACGACCGGGTGCCAAAAAGTAACCTGAAAAATTCTCTGTTGGACAAGCCCTTTGTAGTTCAGATTTCCGCCGCTAGAGGCCACTTGATGCGGCCTTCAGGCATCATTCTGTTGACCGCCGTTCTCGACTGGGGTAATACAGACACGTAGTGTGTATTTGTTTTACAGTGTTTCTTCTCTGTTCGTCAATTTTTGAGATGACTGAAATGAAGGAAAAGCGTATTTCCGTGAAATGTTGCTTTCTGCTGGGGAACACGGTGACCAAAAGAGTTGTTATACTTCAAACAGCTTACACAGAAGCTTCTATGATCAAAGCACAAGTTTACGAACGGATTTTACGCCTTAGGAATGGTTACTTGTTGCCTGAGGTCAAACCACATTCAGGACGACCGTCGACCTCCTGAACGAATAAAAACAAGAAAATTCATGAACTGATTTTGGAGGACTGTCACCGAACAATTGACAAACTTATTGATGTGACCGTTTTCCTTTGGAGCTCCTGGCAACGAAGTTCAACGAGGAATTTTGTGCATCGCTTTTGCACGGAGGATCAAAATCAGTCAGGATTTTATGCGTATCGTGAATTGAAAGAATAGTTGGAAGTTGATCCGGACCTTTTTGCTAGGGTCATCACTGGTGACGAAAGCGGGTGCAACGGAATTTGCAGATGTGGAAGAGGTGAAGAAAGACGGCGTCACTTTGCAAAAATTCCAGGACTGTTTCGAACAGCGGAAAATGTGTCTAGACACATGCATTGCTTCAAATGAGGAATACTTTCAAGGCGATAAAAGTGTAAACATGGAAAACTTTGTAAATAAATTACTGCAAAATTCCGGTTTCTTTTGGGTACATCCTCCTATAAATAACTTTATAATCATCGTTTCCTAAAGTGTGACTAAAAATGTATTGATATATTCCATAGTACATTATAGCAATGTAACAAAAAGTATTTAATACAACAGCAGTTTAACGGAAGGTTTATCTTTAGACAACTTCACAAAAAGACAAAAATGTAGTGCAGATGGAATATAAAAAAATATATTGTGAAGCATGTAGGAAACGATATCAATTCACATGCCGTATTATAAGATTTTCTTACTATTCGGCAAACGGTTTCCATGTGTTGTGTACGCAAACTAAAGAGGCACGAATAGAATTCGTTTCTACTTTAGGTACAAGGTCCGAAATTTCCTGGAGGAGGTTTCTAGTCGATCAGATCAACCCAGTACGCAACTGGTATTTAATTAATCGACCCGAAAGGATGAAAGGCAAAGTAGACCTCGGCTGAATTTGAACTCAGAACGTAGACAGGCGACATACCGCTAAGCATTTCACTCGGCGTGTTAACGCTTCTTATTTCTTTATTGCCCACAAGGCGCTAAACATAGAGAGGACAAACAAGGACAGACACAGGGATTAAGTCGATTACATCCACCTCAGGGCGTAACTGGTACTTAATTTATCCACCCCTAAAGGATGAAAAGCAAACACGACCCCGGCGGAATTTGAACTCAGAACGTAACCGCAGATGAAATACCGCCTAAGCACTTCGCTCGGCAAACGTTTCTTAATTCTTTGTTGCCCACAAGGGGCTAAACAGAGGAGACAAACAAGGACAGACAAAGGGATTAAGTCGATTGTATCAACCCCAGTGTGTAACTGGTACTTAATTTACCGACCCCGAAAGGATGAAATGGAAAGTCGACCTCGGCGGAATTCGAACTCAGAATGTAATGGCAGACGAAAAACAACTAAGTATTTCGCCCGGCGTGCTAATGTTTCTGCCAGCACGCCGCCTTACGACACGAATAATATCAAACATGTACTGTTGTACTTGTGCAACGAAAACGAAAATGACAAAATGTAAATAAAATATCTTGCAGCTAAGAGTATTTTGCATAAAAATAGAAAAAGTATGGGAATGACAAAAGCTAAATGCCTTAAAAAGAAAAGAAAAGAAAAGTTGGACGAGGGCACGATAATCTAAGTACTAGGATAAATGTTCGTTTGTACAAAATAAAAATGAAACAAAAGATTTATGTTTGTCTTGCATGAGCCACTTTTGGATGAGCCACAAATGGACATAAAAATATATATTTCAGCAAAAAATTTGTATCTGCCTACAAAACGTTCAATCGCAATGTTCAAGTTGGCGTCTGTAGTCATAGAAACCAACCTGCAATCTGATAACGGATACTACAGTGAACTTCACTTTATACCTGCGGAAAGAATGTAAAACCTAAAAGCCACAATCTCTGTGTCTCGTAGTGTGTGTGTGTGTGTGTGAAGCATCGATTAAATTGTAGTAACAAATAGTAATATGTATACGGTAAGTATTGAAGATCATTTGATGGCGCAATTCACAGGTGAGAAAGCTAGTAGTGCATAATCAAAGTAAACAGTAGTGCGTAATCAAAGTACACGATGAAAGTACAGCAGTGCATGATTCATCTACTTCAAGTAAGTCCAAATGAGATGATAGAGAGAGAGAAAAAGAGGTACAGAGACCGAGAGGCAGTGAGATTTAGAGAGATATAGTGATATACATACATATATATATATATATATATATATATATATATATATATATATATATATATATATATATATATATATGTACATATATGTATGTATATATGAGAGAGAAAAAGTTGCCAACAACAATAACGAGAGGGAGAGAGAGAGAATGATACAGAAGACACACACAAAGAAATACAGAAATAAACAACATGGGAAAGACAGAGAAAGAGAGGAAGAGAGGAGAGAAAGAGGAGAGAGAGAAAGAGAGAGAAGAGAGAGGAGAGAGATGAGGGAATGAGTGTGACAAAGAGTAAGATACAGGCAGTCAGAAATATGATCTAATTCTATAAGTTTAGCAAGAAAGTTATAACTTTAGTGGCAAACCATTACACTCACCTTCGGGAACATCTCGATACGAAGAAATTTTATAAATTGCTTCAAAGCAATTTCGAAGCCAGATATTCTAAAGCATATTGTGGGATATTTTCAAAGCATTAAAAACGAATATCTGTGCGAGTTTATTTATAAGATCATATTAACCGCATCGTATGCCAGTCCGCTTTAGCAAAAACGAGGGCAGTGCTATCTATTTCAGCTGCTTATAGTGGCATATCAGCCCTTTCAAGTACCGTCACAAAGATAATACCACATAGCTTACGATGTATATTTTGCATTGCAAATAGGCTATGAATATGCATACATTGCACGATGTATTGTTTCTATGGAACCAAGTTTCCTAATAAAGGTTCAAAAGAGTGAAATTTATGTTTAACTGAGCAGTATGATATTATAAATCAATAAAGAGGAGAATTGCAAAGGTAGTGTAGACTTGCAAGCACAATATTAAATTGTGATACCTTTTTAAGTTAACAAAAAGGGGACACATTATTGTAGATGTCATACCACCATTTATCAATTTGCTTCAACAAACAACTTTCTATGAATCATTCTTTTATGTATTGTGAAGTTAGGCATAAAAGAATGTTATTGCATTTTGTGGAAGGCTCCGAATATTAGGAATATATAGAGCATCAACGAACTAACTGTAGATATCATTCATTGTGTGGAACTCACTTGAGCCTTAGTGCGAGTCAGCTGCTCTTGGCTAACTCACATTGAATCTATAGAAGATCCGGGATTTATTTTGAATCTAAATAAGTAGTCAAGCGGAGAAACCTTTCTCTTTGCTATGAATGTGAGATGGCCAGCAAAAATCTCACAACTTTAGATTTAGAACAGACTGATTTTGAAGGTTTTAGTTTGCGTGTTGTTCAAGACTAAGTAGGATAAAGTCAAATCTATTTCATTTATATAATGTGTTCCTTTGGTGGATACAGAATTGTCATGTCTTTAAAGTAGAATGAATTTGAAGTTTCTTCAATAAGCATTGAATGGAGTTATGGGAAAATACCAACAACTACAATTGTTCGATTTCAATTAATTTTACACGTATTACAAACAATGAGCATGGATGCAAGATCCAGCGACCAGTCAGCAAAAATGCCTCCCTGCTGAGAAATCGCTGAAATTACTGTTTTTAATTCAGCTCCCGTCGTTGGCACTCCGTCGGTTACAACGACGAGGGTTCCAGTTGATCCGATCAACGGAACAGCCTACTCGTGAAATTAACGTGAAAGTGGCTGAGTAATACACAGACACGTGTACACTTAACGTAGTTCTCGGGTAGATTCAGCGTGACACAGAGTGTGACAATGCTGGCCCTTTGAAATACAGGTAGAACAGAAACAGGAAGAAAGAGCGAGAGAAAGTTGTGGTGAAAGAGTACAGCAGGGCTCACCACCATCACCTGCCGGAGCCTCGTGGGGCTTTAGGTGTTTTCGTTCTATAAACACCGACAACGCCCGATCTGGGAATCGAAACCGCGATCCTACGACCGCGAGTCCACTGCTCTAACCACTGGGCCATTGCGCCTCCACGATTCAGCTTCCAATCTCACACTAAAACTCACCAGATATTCCTTTATATCCTCAAACTCATTTCAGCCGCAGCGGTTTATAAAGTTCTTCGTATTTCATATCTAACGTATTTACGCTATTGTTCCTATATAAAAATAGTTCAGGTCCCTACACTGACATGAATTGTACGCTTTTTAAAAAGTGGTAAACTGGTTTATTTGTAAAATATCTCTGACCTCTTACAACTATTTATTGAACGATTTAGTATATGTTGATAGTTATCCAATGTTTTTACTGCCATCACAATAGCAGCACTCCTATAGGATAGTAGATTCATTAAAATAGCCTATCTTGCGACCTGCTTCGCCAGATACTTACACATTATTTGCGGATACGCATTCAACAAATTTTTGGCTCTAAACATTTCAGTAATTGTTTGTCCAGAACGATACCTTAATATACCTCCTTGTATTAGGAATGTGGATCATGAACATTGTGTCCACACCACCAAACTTAAATGCACAGTAAATGTTATGTCTTCTTTTTTTCTTAGTTCTAACACTTAAATAAAACGAAACTCAGTGCTGGCGTTACTATAGATTATTTAGTCTGCAAACATAGAAATTCTCCATATACATCTTTTATTCTCGATATATGTCCTCGTATGTAGATCGAATCATTCGCTTTTTACCTTCGAGCTCATATAAGCAGAGATATACTATTATCCAAATATTGTTTCACAATACACATTCTCTTTACTAGCCAACTCATTCAATCTTTCTCATCAGAAATATTTCGCAATATAGTAATGACTGCAACATTCTATTTCTGCCTGCGTTTCTCAATATCATAGTTGCTTTGTTTTATTATTTTTTTTCACTTGGTTTAATCAGATCGATACCTAAGTTCAAGGTAGCTATCTAATGAAATCGACTTTGCTTTGCGAACGAAATAAACAATAAATTTCAATGTAAAAGAAAAGAAAGCAATTTGGTGCTTTTTTTGTTTACATCTTTTACCCTTTGCTCCAATTTATTTTCAATTCAGTTTCTGGTTGAGATCGATATGCATCCACTTTGCCGAATTTATTTTTAACATTATTTGTTGTTTTTACCGAATCTAAACAATTGGTTTCTCTTAATAGTTTCTCTGCAGGAACTGTCTGCAATAGCATGTTATAAAAGAGTGGTGAGTCAAGAAAACATAGCTAGACCCAACTACAATATATGTGTAATACGGAGGCGACGGCATGCAACGATAACAATAGTAAAACTAATAATGATACTGAGAGAAATATAAAAACAATGATAATAATGTTCCTAACAATAGTGATGATGATAATAATCAGGATGAAAACTCACTGTGACGATAAAAAAAATATCCATAATAGTGCTGAGTACATATTTGCCTTTAGCGCCGATGAACAAGAAACAAAACACGCAGCCATTAAATAAAGAAATGAATTACGTACAAAGGAAACACAATTTTGCAAATCCAAGTGTTACAGGAAGAACATTTACTTACTTAGGAAATGTTAGAAAGAGCAATATATATATATATATATATATATACACAAGTGTTTGTGTGGGTTACAATATGATGAGAAATTAATTAATAAATTACTAGTTTTACGTTAATTACATTGGTATTAGAGGGGAAAATGCTAGCTTTTGTAGAATATTTATATAAACAAATCATCAGTTCCCTTGCTTAACGTGTATGTGTATATATATATATATATATATATATATATATATATATATATATATATATATATATATATATATATATATTACGTTATATCAGAATACATCAAAGTTTTTCCTTTCTGTTCTAAACACAACGAACTGGTTAGTTTCAGATATATTTTAACGGGTATCTCTACAAATTGGGAGACGAGTTTCTCTTTGTTGTAGCTCATTATGTGAACTCATCTTAAAGATCACCCCACAGCCTTTGTTTCATTAGCAAGTCTAAATGATTCTACATATCTGGTGGCAATGGCAAAGGAGGTTATCTGACGAGCTACATTGAACGGGCTAACGTGACGCAATGACCACTTTAGTCAGGCTCTGAAAACTGTTTTCAAGTTTCAGTTGAAAAAGAAATTGATTGTGCAGAAATAGGTACTGCCTCGTAGTAAATGAATACATTAAAACGTGTCCGAGACCCGAAGGCATGGTCCCAGTGAATGGATTTCCTTTAAGCATATGCTTTATATTTAGAAGAGGACAGCTTTGGGAGGACGTTTGACTTCGTGTTCAGTATGAGAATGGTTCTTTATTATTACCACATATTTTACAAAATTTCGTTTAGCTCGCTTCAAATCCGTCTCTGAATTTGTAACTTTCGTCATATGATATCCTCGTCTATGTATGAAATACAGTTGGTTATTATCTCGGTCCGAAAATTATTACTGCAATCTCACCAAATTCAATTTAAAAAGCGAATTACAAAATAGAATTTTGGAAAATCTAAACGTGCATTTCACCTTACAAGAGAAATATTGCCACATACTGATTGAAGCCCTATTTGTTGAATCTTATCGATACAGGCGGAACAGAATCACATTTACAAAAAAATACGAACACTTATATAAATACGAATGGACAGATCAAAATTTACAAAGATAAAAACACAACAAATAATACATTAAATGCTTTACCACGTGTATCTCAATAAGAATATTTTTAGGGAATATTACTGAAAGAAAATGCGATCGATATTGTTAGTATTAAGTGCAACAGCTTTCGCATAAACACGTTAAACAAGGGCAGCGTTTCTGAATGCGAGGTTGTGCCTGTGCTTTTAACACAATAATTTAAATTCATGTGAAAGGAAGCAGTGCAGCATAGCTATTTGCAGCCATACGGTGTTGTTCTATGGACATTATAGACAAGTACAAGTAAGATAAAATCTTTTACGTACTTTGGCATTCTAAAAATATCATAGAGGCTTTCATTTACCTACAAATGTGGAGGTGGAAAAGCCTAGAAGAATGAAGAACACATTCATCACACTTATACTTCGAATGTTATGTCAAAGGAACAGAGACTACACTTAGGAACAACAGCTATGACATTCGAAACTGGACCGTTATCATTAATGTATTTTGTATAGGTGGGTGATTATTTCGGAGGGGATTAAAGAAGTTGTAGATGGGTATAAGGATGAACATACATGCACCATTGGTTACAGAAAACCAGAGCCCAACAAATGATATAAAAGAAAATTGTGCGCTGTTAAGGAAGAAGACAAACATGGCACAATGCTTACCGTGCAATGTTAAATGACAAAACGTTTTCAATGTTGTAGTAATAGCCATTTGCTAACGTTTGGTCTGAGGATCAGTTAAAGTGAAAAACATATCCGGTTTGAGACCAGCAGTCCTAATTTCCAGAATTCTGCCATGTTTCTTGCCTAACTGATTTCCATATGGATAGTAAGCTAGAATTCCACTGACATTTGTCCTTGAAGTGAGAAACCACAAAACATCAAGTAGCATCGCATGGCTCCGAATGGAAATGGTTAATAGACAATCTCTATGATGTGCAAGAACAATTTGGTAAACAAATGTGCAACTACGCAAATATATCGGGCCTTCTTTATTGAAAATGTTAGAAGTAGGCTTACAAAAGGTCGTGTTAAAACATAATACACATCATTTTGTGCCTTGTATGCTTCGATATTTAAGCAGCACGCGGGTTGACATAGTTTTACCATGAGAAAAATGTGTGATAGAGCGATTTCAAATCTCAAAATTATAGTGCGATATGACAGAATTTAGCTGGATCTGATGATTTGTGTCTTTATATTGGTGAAAATTTGTTTTAAGTGTTCGGTATCTTCATATAATTTCATTTATACTGCACATTAATATTTTAGTTGTGTCTTTTGTATAATATCCTCACGGTTCCCCATATAGCTGTAAGCCATGCATAAAGTACACACAAATTTATTCACACACACAGACCGATATAGTACAAGCGCATATATACACGTACATTATGTATTGTCTGATTGTAGTTCTTAAAACTCCTCCAAAATTTTCCTTGTATGCTTTTGTGATGCTCTCGTTAATCTGTATATGTAGCATTTTATTAGTTTCATGTAGTGTGTATAAGAATGGTGTAGTATTAATAGTATGTTTCTAGTTTATGGATCTACTTTAATGTGCTGAGTTTCAATTAATGTCCACTGCTTAGTAATTTTAACACAATTATCTAGCCCCATCTTCATTTTCATGTCCAGCTGAATGCATGGGCATTTATTAAGATTTCCAGCTGTATATTGTCATTTATAAGTAACGCTATGTAATACTTAAAACGGAAATGGTTTATAATTGCCACAACAATTTACAAATGTTCGCTATTTTATTCAACAAAAGTATATATTTCAACCACCTGCAAAACTATTGAGTAAATAAGAAATCGCATTGGTAGATTCTTCTTTTCACACTTATAGACATCTATTAATAAAGCTCTCCATACTCCAACGTTGCGGTCTTTTGCAATTTTCTCATTACATGTCTTATGTTCCGTGGGTCTGAATCCTCGCTCATTCATTTAAAGCGAAATCTTAGTAACCCAAATAGATGTGTGCAGCCATCCTTTCTGATCTTTAATTAAGACCTGCAGCGTTGGTTAAGACGGGCTAAAAGCAGGTACAGTATAACACTCAAAGCCGCAGTGTTTATCCTACATGGAAATGGTTCGAACGTATTTGTCATCCGGGAACAACTAGAAAGGACATTATCCGGAAGCGCACTGGACGCTTATGTAATTTTCACTGAAGACAGCGCTGCTTGTTCAGTTGGCAACAGAAGTTGGTCTAACCAATACGAATTTCAATTGCATTTACTTGGTAAGCCGTGCCCAACAATTATCCTCACATGTGGACGAACAACAATAAATAAATCCATCCTGCTGTAGGTACAAAGTTTGAAATTTTGGAGGAGACGATGAGTCGATTACATCGGCACCACTACTCAATTGATATTATTTTTCGATACCATAGGGATGAAAGGCAAAGTTGACCTTGGCAGAAAGAACAGGAAATAATGAAATGAAAAAAAAAACATTCCTGCTTAGTAGGAACATCCGGACCACATTTGATACAGCAGATAGTGATCGCAAAAAACGTTGCAGCTGACTGCTTTACCCATGAAATTTCAAGGTTGACTATTGACACAACCTGCTTTTAGTGAAGTTCTCGTAAAAAGTGTAGTGATATTCTACATGATATTGGCCACCGATGTCATTACTTTTGCCTCCTAGATGCTGCAAGACACCTTTCTGGAGTATTTTTAGTTTCATGAAAGGAACAGTTTCAAGATATGGAAATGGGTCCGAACAAACAGTTATGATAGGTAGAAAGGTAGTTTGAACGTATTATGTCCCCGCTATCTAAACGGATTCTGAATTTTGCCGCAAATCATACACTAAATTCATATAGGCAAGGTTAGCCTTGGTGACAGCAAAGCTTCGGTAGTTATAAACTTATAAGGCAGGGAATGAGTATCTTGAAAGCATAATATTGGAAACTTTATGACAAAGAACAGCTTTTGCAATCTTTCATTCGATACGCTATCTTCCAGCAAAAAAAAAACAGCTCGAAAATACTGCAAAAATCTTCCTTAGTCGAAACTTTGGCACCCAATAGACGTCATTATGCTACTTCCGACAGCTATTAGAGATGTGTTCCACATTCAAATAATGTCCAGTGCACTATGATACATAGGCTGCAATAGTCTGCTGCGCTATTGAACATCATGTAATATCCAAGATAAAGGGAGAACGTGTTCCTATGTTCCTAAGTAGGGATTTCATGTAAGTCAGCTGTAAGCTTATTTCGAGCCAAATCATTAATGTGACTATAAAATGTGCTAGGATGTTACGACAATGATGTATGACTCTTTGCACAAAATTGAAAACAATATACTGAGTACAGACAGAGAAGCACTCTTTAGAAACTAAGTGCTTAAGCTGACCTCGTGGTCGAAGCACTTCCAAACTATCCTCGACACCTCCCGCATGATCTATTATTCAGCAACTGATTGCATTAAATAAACTGCGCAGAGACGGTTGTTATTAGGTTCAAGCCTTGTTTCCTTCTAAACATGACTACAGAGTACATCATATCATCCGGCATATGTAAGTCCTTTCATATGCCTTTTATGAAGGGGTTATTTTATAGGTTAGACTGCTTCCATTAGTTGTTTTGGACATTCATTATTACCGATTTCTTTAAGTCTTTATTTTCATTATTATCAATAACAGTGTTGATGACATAAACGAGTATGACAATTACAATGACAATATTGCTGACGATGGCAATAATGATGATAATCGTAATCATGCATGCTGTCGTCGATAGAGAACATGGTTAATATTTTGTGAGCTGCGTGAATACATTAAGGTATGAAAAGGCAAACACACTGTAATCTTGAACCTCCAAGTTCCGGACATTAGAAAGAGAAAACAATTGTTTGATCCATGTTAATGAAACGGAAAAGTAACAAATAGAAAAGGAAGATGGAAAGCCACTATATCTAAAAGGGAGTATTATGCGGCCTAACATTAATAATTGCTGCTGGAACTAAAAGAAAAGAGGATTATGACGACACAAACTAAAAAGGCTAAAATAGAGTGTTTCACCGAATTATGGCTCTATAAAGGAGATAAAAGAATGTTATAGCATCGAATGCTTTTGTTTTTATTTGTTTACAATGAATTAACTCTGGAAACAAGTTTGATTTTCAACAACGACATGGCGTAAAGATACGCCATGGTTACGCAAACATTAACAGATTAAAGCTGATCATAATGTGGTCAGGATGGCACATAACTATTACAAAATAAATGGTACTTGAACACTACTACAGCGCCTTTTCTTTTACTTCTAATGCTGGTATATTTACTATTGCTGTTCCTGTGAACTTTCTTACAGAAGCGTCTTCAAAGAGAACATTAACTGCATCGAACTCACCATTTTTTGAAAGCTTAAGGAAGGCTATCTGTACATCTCCTTCATCTAAAACAAACTAGTAAAATATTACTTTCACAGCTACAACATACGCCAGTATTATTTATTCAGTGATGGATAAAAATTAAACCGAGAAATCAGAGAACTTGACTATGATGAAAGGTCGATGGTTCCCATCTAAAAGAAGGCTTTAATGTCGGTAGTCGCGAGAACATGAAGAAATATAAAATAGACTATACATCGGGGGAAAATGTACTGGGATTAAAAGACTACTGCACGTGCAGGGAATATTGGTTAAATAATTGGGTTTTGGTGGATAAAGTCTATAAGAGATAGAAGCTGTATGTTTGTATGTATATTATATATATAACAAGAAATAATTTTTGTCGCTTTTTATAGGAACATGGTTTTATGAAATGGAATTTTTTGAAATACTCGTTTGAGGGGAGTAAGGACATTTTTTCAGCCGATTGATATTTAAAAAAAGAAATTATTTAGATTTTCAGTAGCATGACATGCTTTAGAATTTTTAGATTGTATATACCTTCTTCATAGGCCGTGCTATATATCTGTATTTTTATTCTCATATATAGTTTTTACCTTCTGCGTTTTTTTGTATATGTATAATTTATGATTTCTGTATAAGTTTTATATGTTTAAAAGCCATGTTAATATTTATATATTTGACCACCAAACCATGTTGTTGCATGGGGAAATTCTTAATAATATAGTTGTCGTCACAACACTTTCTTTATTTGGGTTTAACTTTTGAATATAATCTGTCGATTAAGGCGACGAGTGTTCAAGTTGAGATCCGACCAATGGAACAGCGTGATCGTGAAATTAACGTGTAAGCTATTGAGCTTCCACCGACTCTCGTATCCTTACCGACGTTCTCAGGGAGGTTCAGCTTGACACAAAATATGACAAGGCTGGCCCTTAGAAATACAGGTACTACATATTCTCGCAAGCTGGGCGGCCTTGAGCAATGTGAACAAAAATGACTTGCTCAAGTACAAAAAGCGCTGCTGTGAATCGAACTCACTCATGACTTTACAATCGTAAATCGAATACCCTTACCTCTAAGTTGGGCATCTTCACTTAATCATTTGATATAGTTGACGAACAAAAATGTGAAATCAGCGTAATTTACTTTTGTTGGGAAAAAGTAAATGGCAGAATTTATAACATTCTCCAAAAATCTATTTGGAGCTTCTAATTGCATTGTATCAGCAAAGTAACAAAGTCGTACATAGTATTACAAACAGGATTCAGGCATGATAATTAAAAGGATGATGATGGAAGTGCTAACTATCGTTGTTTCAGGGAAAATAAATGATAAAATGTTAATGATGATGACATCGACATTGACAAATCATTTTCTAGTTTAATTATTTAAAATATTACGTTCGTTCCCCGAACTTTCCGAAGATAACATTTCTGAAATTCTCTAAAATATTTATAGTTTCGCTTGCAGTTAATTTCTTCTTGTATTTTCCCCTTTAGCTCTAGCGATAAACAAGAGACTTATGGTAAAATTAATCAACAGTGAATAATACAATCACCACATAAATCAAAATATTGGTGTTGACTGCAACGATAAGTAGTGTCGTAGTTCAAAATTGTAAATGTTTACCATTGTTATTAAAAGAACTTAATATTTATTATGTTTTTTTTTTTAATGTGGCGAGAGCTTGCAGAATACTTAACACGAAATACTTGGTGGCATTCGTCTGTCTTTTCGATCTGAGTTCAAATTTCGCCGGCGTCAGCTTTTCCTTTTGATGAAGTTGTATTAAGGGCAACTTGAATCTGGCGAGTCGCATAAATAGCTAAGCGTTTGTAAGGTTCAAAACCAACGGTCACTGTTTGAGAGTACCTAACACACACACACACACACACACACACATATATATATATATATATATATATATATATATATACAGAGAGAGAGAGAGAGAGAAAGAGGGAGTTGCATATGCGTATACATGTATATATACATATAATTATATAACTTATTCACACACACTCTTATGTAAACAAAAAAAATCGTATTTTGTTGCGAACACAAGTGCAATTTTCACTAATATTGATTTATTTCTACCGGGTGGGGTTTGCGATACGTAGAATTGACAGCGTCCATTTAAATACGATTTCAGTGTCGTTTTTCAAACGCTGTAAATCTGTATATCTGGTTAGAACATCATTATGTCCTGTCACCTACCGTTCATGATGCAGGAAGTACTTCTGAACGAAATATTCATTATTTTTGGCGTTGTCTATTCTTTTAAGCGAAGCAGACACTCAGAATACGACTCATTCATTAGAATGGGCTTCTATTGTTTTCTGAAAAAGCTGTCTTGAAAATATGTCATACTAAGTGTTATGGCATCAATTTTGTGCCACATTTTCTGACAAAATGTGGACCATATTGAAATTATTCCTCGTACATATAATGCGTGAAAAACTGCTTATGAGATATCAACAAAATTGCAATATTTGTAATGTTTTCGTTTGTAAACGCATATATGTATGCGTGTTTGATAAGTAACTACTGCCTTAAATATTACAACACTTCTTCATAAAAGTGCAAATTATCAGATATCGTTATTTTTTCCCTCTTTTAACGAATGTTTGACTTCATTTAAAGTGTAATCCAACTCCGCAAGAAACAGAAACCTCAAACTAAGTTTGTGTCAGAGCACCCCATTGATATACAATAATCGAAAACAATCTCGATTTTATTGTGATTACAGCCTGTGCGATCATCAAGGGTGAATATATGCTATTCTTAAAACAGTATATCGTACCGAATATTACATTTCAGAAGACCCACCAGAGGTCTCTAGATGTGTCCCTTTATTTTGTCACATCCTCCAGTCTCCATCCATTAGCTCAAGCTGTACATGATGTATAGTTGGAACGTGAGAGGATACACACAAGCAAATTTATCTGCCGCCATTTTCTATGTCGTCTTGTCTCAAAGCCAATAATTTTAGGGGTACTAAGTTCGCCAGCTTGGGAAATAACTTTATCGACCATGAACTGATGACAGCAAAATTCTACCTCGTTTGAATTCAAACATAAAATGTAGTAAAGAGTTGGAAGAATTGCGTCTAAATATTTTTTTTGAGGCTGTATAATTTCTGTCATATAATAATATCTCGGCAAAATAATTCGATAAGCTCAGAAAGTATAAAGATCTGCTAATCAAAGTCGAAAAAATGTGGCATCTCAAGGCGATTACAATACCAATGATTGTAGGAGTGATCAAAAACAGAACTCAAAATTATTTAAGAATGATCCCTGGTTTACCATCCATGCAGGAAATGCAAAATGTTGTTACAACTGGTACGTCAGACGTATTGAGAAGAGCATTTTCGCTGTAAATTTTCTTTCCCTTTTCCCCTTTATTATATGTACTTTTCTAGCTTTTATTTTTTCCTTTTCCTCTTTGTCTTCCCACTTTTTTGTCTATTGCATACCTCTGTAAATGAACAATCTGGTGTATTAATTTTTATGGTTTACCAATATATGAAGTACATTTCTCTGCTCTAGGTGTCAGGAAGACACTCGGCAAGAAATGGAAACAGAACTGAAAGCAGATGCTAATTAAAGTTATAATAACAATAATAATATATTCTACACTAAGCACAAGGCTCGAAATTTTGAGGGAGAGGTCAGTCAATTAGATCAACTCTAGTACGCAGCTGGTACTTAATTTATTGACCCCGAAAGGATGTAAAGCAAAGTCGACCTCGTCGGAATTTGAACTCAGAACGTAAAGACAGGTGAAATAACGCTAAGCATTTCGCCCGGCGTGCTAACGTTTCTGCCAGCTCGCTGCCTTACACCAGTTTAGTATTAACGAATGATTATCTGCTTTGTAGTAGCGATCGGAAGATCAACTGAATTATACCGACCTATTTGAAGCATATTACTGTTTAGGATTATTCCTATGGTTCACTCTTAGAGACAAATACAGCAATCTTTGGCGTATAAATAACATAAGTATATTCTCATAACACTTCAATCTCTTTCTTGATCTGTAATTTGCCTCACGTTGAAAAACCTGAGACAACAACCATATTACTTCTTATTTTTGATCACGTGTAGTCGTGTTCCCCATAGTGTTTCTAATACTTGCTTTAAGAAAGGTAACTCTCATAAATTTTCTGAAAACCTGAATAACAACGGGCGTAAGGATAAATATAAAATCAATGGTTAGCTTAAAAGAACATTAAATAAATCCCAAATCCCCAAAATACATCTTCAATATTATTCCGTTATTAAAATAACACATCTGTCTCTATTTTGAATGAATAAATACAAAATTGTTCTAGTTTTGCATAATAATCAGGAGGCATGCTAATTATCGTAGTAGAAACTGGAGTGAAGTAGAAGTAAAACAAAAATTAATATAATTGCTATCAGGCAGATGCTGTTAATGAAGGTTGACACCAGAAGGATTAATAAACGACGATGAGGTAGTATAAGAAAAGATGGTGAAAATATCGACTACTCATCAAATATCTCACAAAAAAATATGCAAAATAAAATTTTGTAAAATCAAATAGTGTAAAAATAAAATTGTAAAATGATATTTTTTGAGACAATTATTTACATTTATTTTAATATAGCCTTGTTAATTATCCTATTTTTAATGCCTCTGTTGTTGGTATTGATCTTAGAATGGTCATGTAGAGTTCTGGAGATTAAATCAGCCAAATTCAAATACCATTAATTTTTGCCTCGCATAATTCTTTTCATGATTACTAGGACTCAAGACAGATTTTATGGCATATAACTGACCGAGATCATAACCAATTCCATGAACGGGATGCCGGTGCGCGGCAGGGTTTCAATGCCAGCAAATTTTGAAGGAGGGCACTAGTCCATTAAATCGACCTCAGTATTTGATTGCTATTTATTCTATCGATCCCGAATTGATGAAAAGTTAAGTTGACCTCAACAAGATTAAACACTCAAGACGTAATAAACTTGAATAAATACTGCCAAGCATTTTATTCGATATGCTAACGATTCTGTTAGTTTACAGCGTGTATTAAATATGTCAGATCACGATCAGTTTTTAAAATTTAGCTACATCTAAAATATACAACGCTATGATAAGTTTGATGTTAATAGAGAGTTAAATATTTATTGACCCTACCTCTAGTTAGTAGTTTTGATAGATTTGATAAATAACCTAAATAGCAGACCTTTAATCTTTTTTTCTTTGGTCAGTAAGCGTTATTTCTTATTTGCTTCTGTCTAGAAATCAAGGAAAATGACTACAATTCCTTTCAAACATTGCTTTTGTGGCCTGGTCATCAATGATTTGAAACTGACATTTTCTCCATTACGTTTCCGGCAGATTCAGCGCTGAGTTGCTGAAGAAGACATACTGGAATAACAAATATACTGTTCAATACCACAGATATGTGCATCTCTGACCATGAGCAGGAATAATGGGGGAGCATTCTGGCCATGTGTTGCAGGGGATTTTTTGGGGTTTTGAATAAATATAACCAAGGCAATATCTGATTTTTCATACATTTTTAGGGGTAAGCACATAGCAAATAACAGTTGCTACCCCAAACCCTTGTTACAACACTTTATAATATTCTAATGTATACACGAACTGATATTTTGTAGGCTTTCCGGGTTGCCAACATCCTCCGGGGATGAAATTGTAACTTAACGTTTATGAGCATGTCATGCGAATAATTCATTAAGTTATTTCTGGACTTTGAACTCCATGCATGACATGCTTGAAGTGTAACAACCGTGATTATGCAAAAGAAAATATTCAAGCAGTTGGACAAACTTATCCTCACATGAATTTCTTTAAAAATCCCTGCAATTTCATTTGCTCGGGAAGTGTATACCAAGTGTGGAATTATTTGAAGGCTCTGCAGTAGTAATTTGTCTTGTATGTCACAGCCAATAAGCTTCCGACATTGTATTTGCTGATGAGCGATACTGATGACTGTGGCTCATGCAGGTTCATTACATTCAAAAGAAGATTAATTGTATATTCATTCGCATCACCAATGGAATCTTGTATAGATTAGTGTGGTGCAATAACCAAGCTAAGAGCTTGGCTGATTTTGGTTTAATCAGCAGCAACATAATGTGTCAACATCTATTTCTAACAAAGCATTTACTTTTACATTTTAATGTCATAGAATTTGCCCCCCGAACTCTTTAACTACGCACGAATCTCTATGACTGCTTATAGATACGTACACTGCACAAGCTGAGAGATACACAAGGTTGTCGAAATAAACTCAAGGAAGCTAACAACGAACAAGTTTACAACGCATGGTATCGCACTGTTAGTGGAGAAACGCTTTCTTTCACAACATTAAAGTGGTGACCTGAAAACAAAAATAATTACACAAGTATTATGCTGGAAGCATAAAAATGTGATTTGGGGCGGAGAAATGTATAGTGTCGTTTTTCAAAGAAACAAATGAGAAAGGTGTAGATTGGTGGGGTACATCGTATATATATATATATATATATATATATACATAGGGAGAATTCACAAAAAAAAAAAAGACGAAGACAGGTACTGTAGAAAACAAACAGATGTATTAGTATAACGCTCGGGAATTGAAAGGCTTTAACGTTTCGAGTCTACGCTCTTCTACAGAAAGGCACACAGAAAGAAACAAGCAGAGAAACAAGCAGAGAAAAGCATGAGTGTAGTGGTTAGCGATGTATCATGGCGAATGCCGGACAGAAGGGTCACACAGGAGAGCTAAGAAGAAGCGAAGATAACCTGTAGTAGTGATCCCAAAACCAAGGTGCGCGTGTGTAAGGGAGAACGTAAGTGCGTGTGAAAAGGGGCCGGTGATCTTGACGTGTGCGTGTGTGTGTAGGTGTGAAAATGTGGGGATAGGAAGGATAGGGAAGGGGAAGATGGGTATGAGAGAAAAGAGAAAGAGTGCAGGGGTGAAGAGAAGTAGGAGTCTGAGCAAGAGAGGAGAGGTGGGAGGTAGGAAGTATGAGGGAGGAGGGAGAGGCAAGGTGGAGAGGCAACGTGGAGAGGCAAGGTGGAGAGGCAAGGGGAGGTTAGAACATATAGTGAAGGCACATGGCTTAGTGGCTAGAGCGCCGAGCTTACTTTTGTGAGGTTGTGAGTTCGATTCCCAGGACAGGCTGTGTGTTGTGTTCTCGAGAAAGACACTTTATTTCACATTGTTCCAGGTCACTCAACTGTAGAAATGAGTTGCTCTGTCACTGATGCCAAGCTGTATCGGCCTTTGCCTTTCCCATGATCATTCATGACCGAAGGGTCTCATATATATATATATATATATATATATATATATATATATATATATATATATATATATATATATATATATATATATATATATATATATATATATATATATATATATATATATATATATATATATATATATATATGTATATATATATATATATATATATATATGTATATATATATATATATATATATATATATATATATATATATATATATATATATATGTATGTATGTATGTATGTATGTATGTATATACACGTTCATATACACACATGTGTACGTGCACATATATACATATCTATATTTACGCATGTATGCATATATGTATGTATATCTTAATATACATACATACATTCACATGCAGCTGCAAACACACACACGCACTCACGCACATATAATGAAAGTTTGCACAGTTATCAATTCATAATAATATGTGGTACTATATTGAGGCAAATTTCCGTTGAGACGAATATAATCATCTTATATATTTAAACTCACGCAATTATTAATGTTTATGCATACAAATACCAAAATACCCAAGCATTCCACAAGCGGCCGCACATTTACTCACACACACATGCACACAGGCACACACATATATGCACACACACGGACACACGCACAAATATACCTATATATTTATTCATATAATAAAACATGTATCTGTATATGCATATGCGTGTATATGTATGTGTATGTGTATGAATGTGTGTGTGTGTGTTGCTGTATCAATATATGTATTGTTAGTTGTACATGCTATCGTGTCATCAAGTTGCATTATTCGATTATATTAAATATTGGAAAGTATTCATCCCAAACTAGTATTGTAATTAAATTGTTAATACGAGAAATGACACCATCTATTAGAATTGTCTGACACAACCAAGGAAATATAATAGTATACGTGTTCAACCTTACACTACACAGACACACACAGACACACACAGACACACAGACACACATACACACACACACACACACACACACACACACAGACACACACACACATACACACACAAACATGCACACACAAACATGGGCACATACAGATGTATACCTGTATATTTGGTTAGATTTTCGCTTTAATTTCTACGAATACAACTTACGTCTATTTTGTGCTTATATATATATATATATATATATATATATATATATATATATATATATATATATATATATATATATATATATATATATATATATATATATATTCTTTTATTATTTTATTCTTGTACTTGTTTCAGTCATTTGACTGTGGCCATGCTGGAGCACCGCCTTTAGCCGAGCAAATCGTCCCCATGACTTATTCTTTGTAAGCCTGGTACTTATTCTATCGATCTATTTTGCCGAACCGCTAAGTTACGGGGACATAAACACACCAGCATCGGTTGTCAAGCGATGTTGGAGGGACAAACACAGATGCATAAACACACACACACACACACACACATACATACACATAAACACATATATACACATACATACATATATATACGACGGGCTTCTTTCAGTTTCCGTCTACCAAATCCACTCACAAGGCTTTGGTCGGCCCGAAACCATGTGGTTGGTAAGCAAGCTACTTACCACATACCCACTCCTACGCCTATATATATATATATATATATATATATACAGAGACAGTGAGAAAGAGAAACGCAGATAAGTAGTTAGAATGTTAGATACACACCTCCATGTAACATATCTATATGTGTATACTGCATATACATATATACAATCATACAGGTGTGTGTGTGTGGGTGCACGTGCAGAAATATATATATATATATATATATATATATGTGTGTGTGTGTGTGTGTGTGTGTGTGTGGGTGTATGCATTTTCAGGGAAAGATAGATAGATAGAGAAATAGAGATGTAGTTAGTTAGAGGGAGGGAGAGAGAGAAAAAAACAGGGAAAGGAAAGGTAACTGTTTTGAGTTCATATAGAATTGTCATTTATACGAAGAGATCCGATCATCATCGTAGGAAGTTTCGCGATCATTAGCCTCTGTATTACAATAATCACAATCCAGAATATCATTAGCATACCCATTAATCCCAACATGCATACCCATTAATCCCAACAGTAAATAAGACGGTAATAACTGTAATATTTGAATAGTTTGGATATAGTTGATTTGCTTAGTTAGTAAAGCAAATATCAATTGTGAAAATATCGATATTTTTAGTGCAATATGTGATTTGATAATTCAAAATAGCGGGACTACAAAGGATTAATGACATACGTTAAACCCTAGCGAATACATTATATTACAATATTCGTTCCATACGAAAGAAAAAAAACGAAGCTTTTCCCTGCATACCAATGAATGGTTATATGTCACATATATTTAGATAGCATATATTGTGGGCAGAAATGGTGTACCATGTATTTCGTATGAGAGTAAATCTTTGAACTTTTTTTTATGCATGTTAACAAGACTTTTTTGAAGTTTTAGTAAATGTCACTGCATTGTTTTGTTTATTTTTGGATGATAAAGTTTATTTCAGTTTATTGCGAGTCTTATACAGTATACTGAGTGCATCATCGCTACGTAATAAGACAAGAAATTATATGAACTTTATAAAGATTTCCCATAAAAAAATATGTATGTCTATCTATCTATCTATCTATTTATCACCATACCTACTTATTTACCTATCAATCTATCACTCTATCTGTCTATTTATTCGGTGCGAATGGTTGTTTATACGGCCGTTTTTACAATCTTGTAACTAATAATAATAATGGTATTTTTGTATAAGCTTAAACCTTATGCTGATCACCGTGCAATGATAAGGGAAAATAGTCTAATAAAGGGGCATATAAGCCCTCGACAGAAAACAGAAGGCTTTCTTATTAGCATGAGAGTCGAACCCACATCTCTTTGTTAACGCGATTAAGTGTGTAAAGGTAACACACGAAGGGATCATGCACGATGGTCGCCATAAACTTTAAGCTTATATAAAGAAATACCACTATCTATTTATCTATCTAGACATCCATCCATTTATCTATCTATCTATCTAGCTATAGTTCAAATTTACAGAAAACAAAAGACGAAGACAGGTGAAGGAATACCAAGCAGGTGTATCGGGTTAACTCTCAGAAATAATAGAAAAGTCTTTGACGTTTCGAGCCTAATTCTATATCTGTCTGTCTGTCTGCATGAGGATAATATACATACATACATACATACATACATACGCATATATATATATATATATATATATATATATATATATATATATATATATATATATATATATATATATATATATATATATATATATACATACATACTCTGAAATATTGAGAAATGTACAGCTACTCTATCCTGATTACAAGTTTTATAACTGTAATTAATGGAGTACTGGGATACGTAACATTCTGCCTAAATACAAATCTTGAGAAATTAGGCTCTCCAAATCAGAAAAAGAGGAAGCTGATAGAATAATACAAATCAAAGCCATCACTGGAACTCTAAAAATCTGTAAAACTTTCAGAAACTTGTTCATTTAATTATATACGAACATTCTAGGCATGCAACAATATGCATAAGGATACATACACACATACATACACACATACATACACATACATATACCTATATATAGAGAGAAAGAAAGTGAGTGAGTAGGAGGGAGAGGGGAGAGATTGAGATGTCAAACATAGGCATAGCCATAGTACACACAGGCACACAGCTAGATCGATACATGGCGGAATGGTGATCTGTGTGTCGATATATGAAAAGGGGAAACTGGGAAAATACTTATAGAATGATTATTTCCATGATGCTAATATTATAGATATGAATTTGGCCTAGGTCCCTAACTATTGATTGATTTTTGAGGAAGGTAAAGATATGGGCATTATCTAGAATTCTAGCAAAGTGATTCGTAGCCTTTCTGACCTTAGCGTATAAAACACTTTTCATAATGAAATAGTAAAAACAACGCATACGTATACACACACACACGCACGCACACCCACACACACACACACACACACACACACACACGCACACACACACACGCACACACACGCACACACATACATATAAATAAAGAGAAATAGAGAGAGAGGAATACAGAAAATGAAAGAGAGAGGAAAAGAGAGACACGGAGAGAAAGAAAGAGAGAGAGGGGATAGGGAGAGGGAGAGGGAGAGAGAACGAGATGAAAACTTGGCCGATAGTAGCAAAAAGGTATTTGATACCATGAAAGATGAAGAATGAAATCTGTTGGACACTATTCTTAAAAATAGAAAATCGTCAAAGAAAGGAAAATTCATGGGAAGAAAAGAGGAGGGAAAACAAGAAATACATAGAAGAATAATGTCAATAAAAGGAAAGATTTAAAATGCTATGTATGCTTCAAGACAGTTCTCCGAAGACCGAGGTAATAATCCATAGGCTTTAATCGTACCAAAACAGAGGAACATTGATTGCAGTAAGGACGATCATTTTCAGTAACGAATTCCTCTCATCTAGAAAGTCTGTTTATTTAGACTCATTATTGTTAACAGCGTTTACTATGTTAGTAGTTCATAAACTCGCTTATAAACAAGGTGAGATTATCAATATACAAGTAAAGAAATTTTCATAATTTATGTGCTTAGATTATGTTTCTAATTCGTATATCAGTATTGTTATGTTTACCTGTACTTTTGGTGCAGGTCGGAAGGGTGACAATTATTGTAAAATAAATATTTGGTAAGTTTGTTTTAAGTGAAGCTGCAAGATTTACCTATGAATAATTTGAAACGATTAAGTAATGTTGGCAGCTTTTCAAGTATATCTCTAATACCGTTGTAGCAATGCAATTAAATATTTATCAAGAATTACAGGAAGCAACGTGATTTTAAATGAGCTTATCAGTCTTTTCCAACACTATAAGGTAATTTGCTGAAAGGCCTGACCTTACCTGTTTGTAAATTCACAAACAACATTGTGCACAACGTACATACAACAACGTCATAAGCTTTTATATGTGTTCGGTAAATATATATGGGTTACACATGTATGTTGGTTTGCCTGTGACTGCGTCCGATCTTGAAAATATGACAGGTAGATTTCGAAGTATAAATATTTGCTGCAGTACAATGTCGAAGGACTTGTGCTTGATTGTCGCATTTGTTGCCGTACTTTTTTGTCTTTTCAATCCACCATTCATTCCTCATATTTGTAGATCCACTTCATATTTCTGACACTATTTCATGTTGAAGTTGGTGTTGACTTGTAGGATTAGCATGTTTGAATTATACCACAAATATGTATGCCACATTTCTGGCTGCAACACGAAAATTGAGCTGGTGACCAACTTCAGTTGTTCGAAGACCTTCCGTGAAACACGGTGACAATCTCATGAATCATGTTTTGGAACCGTCATGAGGCAGTGGTGGAAACCAAGAGCGGCTGTCTGTGGAAACTTATGTTCCAGTAATAATCTAGTTGATATGCTTTGAGTTTTTAAAATACATTAATTTTGGGATGGGATATTCTCTTTATTTTTTCTTTTAAGCGAACTGTCAAATTTAGCCTCGAAAACACACACTATATATATAATATGTGTATGATTTGCGTTTGTGTGGGTTCACGCGTGTTTTGATCAGAAGGTTTGTTAATAACAGTCTGTGGGCGTACCTGATTTAACAGGAAAAGCACTTGCCTCAGTTTATTAAGAATAACCCGAATCGTTCGTCGAAAGCTACCACAAATAGATAGATAACAGCTCAACTTGGCAATTCAAACATGCTAATCCTACAAGTCAACACCGACTTCAACAAGAAATAATGTCAGATATATTATGTGAATCTACAAATATAAGGAATGAATGATGGATTGAAAAGCCAATAAAGTACGGTAGCAAATGTGACAACCAAGCACGAGTCCTTCGACTTTCTACGGTATGTCTTTTCGTGCTAAAAACATGATTATTAGCAATTATATATGCCATCTATTTTCTTGAATTTAACTTTATGAGATAATTTTATATGAAGAAATATTTACTGGCGCACTGAGAATATGCTGCCCAGTCTTACGCATATGTTCTGATGATATATAATGGTGTCTTGGTCACTAAATTTGAAATTTGTTTAATCTCGTTATTTAGTGATAAAAAAAGTTCTGCAAAAGAAGCAAAAGAGAACTGGGAATGTTTTGTTCTTCGAGTGCCTGAATAAACACACATACCAAAATATTTGACTGAAAGCAAGATAATCGAATTATACTTAATATCGTGAATCTTATACTTTATCACAGGATGATCTAAACTTGTTTAAGTAGTTGTATCCTTCGTAAGCTCTAATGCAAAGAACATTAGGATTAATGGGGATTTACAAATGCCTAGTAGTTTAACATGAAAACTCATTAAAGCAGAT
>NC_142928.1:15069359-15144359 GCF_046866305.1 Octopus bimaculoides
AAAATCGACAGTTTTAAACACAGTTTCTTTTGAAAGACATACAATATTTGCTATCTATTTATGCTGCACCTGGTAAACTAGTTGAGGGGAAAATAAAAAAAAACAATGAGTGTCTTTCAAATGAATTATTTACAATTGTGAATAAAAGTGCTTTGTTTTTTGAAAAACAAGCGACGTTACCTTTATATCGTTCGTCAAAACAACAAAGCGAAGTATGTGAGAATATTTATTTACAAAAAAATGTGATAATTTTTTCTTATTTTTGACTGTAGTAGAAAAGCAGTAACTTCGATGGAAGCCGATATCATTGAAATTGGTACTTGACTTTTTGTAAGTGATTTATGGACCTCGGAATGGAGAAAGTCTAAGCTGTGCTTGGTGGAATTTCAGCTTAGCGCATAACATTCCAGATCAAATGTTGCAAAGTATTTTTCAGACTCTTTCACCACCTTGTCAGCTAACAGTCTTAATTTTACTTATTAAAATAAAAGTTTATTTTAGAGATATGAAGACTTATGACAAATCTCTTATTTAAAAGATATTTCTTTCAATTGAAAGTTTGAATAATTTTGTTCTGGTAATACAAACTGCATGATAGACTTGGTGCTTTTACCTACCAACCTTTTAATATTTCGCGTCATAATAGCGACATATAAAATTAGGCATTTCAAATGTCCGATTCGTTTGCATTCTTATTGAAAGACCAAAAACATTTTATATTATAAATAAAAAAATAAAAAATATGTTTAAAAATAGAGTATTTAGGTTTTAACTTATGTTTAAAATATTATATAATTACAAAACATTTCTACTTTTGTTTGTTTCACTTTTTTCCCGTAAGTTAATATGCTCATCACGCTATGAATATCTTTTTTGTTCTGACTAAGCCTAATAAAATTAGACATACAATAACTTGCCTTTGAATTATAAATATATATCCTCTAATGCATACTAATTTATCGTAAACTATTTCAAACTTTGGGGTTCTGTGTATTCGGTTTGCCAATCATTACCATTCGGTTTACTAATCTCCATATACACATTCTGTCTACTTCTCCTTTCTTTCTTCTTCGATTCGAAACATATAAAATACATCGTATGATTGGTATGGTAAGTGTTGCGGAGCTCAGTTACCTATTTGTCTGAAGACAGACATCGTCGAATGTGATATTGAGACAAAGGAATGTGTGTAAGTGAGAGGAAAGATTATGCCCCAGTACTGCACTGGAAATGTATTTAATAACGACGAATCAATTAATACCAAATTTGAACTGAAACAACAGTGACGATTCTAATCTGCGATAAAAATAGGCTGTACCTGTCCTTAAGAAAGAGTGGGAGAGGTGTGATCAGTTGCCAGGACTATATTAAAGCAGAGGAAAACACCCTAGGGTGGTATATAAAAATGTCATATTAATTTGAGCAATATTCGACAGCTTGCTTATCTTTGTCGAGTTCAAAATGAAAAGTGATACATAGAAATTCAAAATTATAGAAATTCAAATTCAAAACTTTGAACGAGGGCAACCTGCGTTCCACATTGACAGAATGAGATCATCCGTCTTCAGCTTTCCAGTTTACAACTGGCGAAAAGAAAAAGAAAGTAAAGGGGGAAAATGAAAGGAAAAAGAAGAGTATTTAATGAAACAGTTTCGTGTAAACTTGATGAAATTTCCCTTTCATTTTGTTCATTCCTAGAGGGCGTGAAGTTAATAACTCACAAATATATTTCTCCTCATGCATTTTGAGGACTGAATGTGTAGAAGATTCGAAATATTTTCTGAGAATACGCACTTTCAAGTCTTTTTTAAACTTGCAGGCATTTGCAAAAATTAAATATATAAATTGGCAGATAAATAAATTAAAAAAATCCGTTGTATATTTAAAGTGATTCGTGTAGGAAGAATTAAAATTCATACATTAGTTTAAAGTTTTGGAAAGAATAATATAGTTTCAAATTACCAAATATGAACACGTATTTAAAAATATTTATGGTTACGTTTTACAATTACTTGTTTTATTAAAATTTCTTGACGCGTTTAGGAACATTACGTTTGCCTTCATATTCATTGTAATATTTGCATCAACTCATTTATGTAATCATCTCATCCTGGACTCACTCGGTGCATATATTTCAGTTTCATTTGAGGGTATTTCAGTAATATGAGAAGCGCATATTATTTAATACGGCAATACCCTACAGAGATTTTGCTTCCTGATTACGTCCAAGATCAGTAAATATAGTAGAGAAAATGTTAAATGAATGATATTCCTCAGAGAATGAATAGAAATTTTAATGCAGAATGAATACTAGTAGAAGAATTTTAGGAGATGACTAGAAAGGGAAATACTTTAATTACAGTATTATCGAATTTCGATATTTCTCATCGTTTGAGAAGGTTGACATTTCGTGAATGGGAAGAAAGCATTAACATGAAACAGCTCGTAATTCAGCGCATATGAAATGATCTACACATTTTCCCCGTGGCTTAATAAATGTAATATCTGCAAAAACATATTCAGACGTATTAATATTTTTCACTTAATTGCTATAATTTAAAAAAGTAGAATTACTAGTAATTCATCCAGCTTTAATTAGACCTGGTTAATTGTACAATACTGGTTATCTAAATATTGTACTTCAGTCATTGGGTTCGAGCTGATATTCAAGAAACACAAGCTATTCAGCTTTCACTTCAGTATTACCATCCATCGAAACAAATGTACAGTTCTGCTGCTAGAAGTTTTATAAATTATAGTAAGCCATAGTATTTTATAATTCTAGGAATAACAATGAAGTCCAATGAATCCAAGGAAAGCGTTTTTGTTACTTAAAAACGTAGTATATTTGCGATGGTATAGTATAGAGCATTAGAGAATTGGCTTAGTATCCAACGCATACATTGTATCTGTACAATCGATGCCTAACTTTTAAAATAAGAGAACATTAAGATCAAGTTATATTCTTAAATATATTTAGCATTTGAAACACTGGATACTTAAATATTATATAATCATCGTAGCAAATAATTGTATTTAATTCATGCCTGACATATAACCATGAGTAATTAAATCATGCTGGTCATATAATTAATAATATTTAATTCCTGTTCGTAATATAATTGCTAGTAGTTAATGTGTTCCCATCATATAATTGATAACAGTTAATTCACACCTCTGTTGTAATGTAATACTAGCTAATTCCTTTCCACAATTTTGCCTTCTTTGATGAAGTTATATAGGTATTATTCTATCATTCATGGAGCCTAATCTAAAATATTGAAATTGTATTCACTTATTTAATGCTGAAAGAATGGAAGAATATGACGAAGAGTTAAGAAAGGAAATTCAACCCTGATTCAAATCAGGTATCATATTTCCTTTAGCCATGCATTTTCATCTCCAACATTTCATCTCATAGATTTCACTCCTATGAAAACTTCGTCGAACGATCTCTACATATAACAACAATATATTGCATTTGTACAACTTCTGTTTACGTAAATTAATGAAAAATACCAGAATAAATCAATAAAATTAAACCCAGAATCATAACCGCTCTAGGGACATTACATCTTTTAAAAATAGTAGTCAAAATCATAATAGCTTTCAGATCTCGTCTTAACGTCTTGGAAAATTATAACACTTGTTCTCATTTCTTAGACTTTATTAACAATGTAACAAACGTGCTTGTTGTAAAGCGAAAGAGAGCTCAAAATGAGACTTGTTTATAACAGTATAGAAAAACATGGATGCTACTTACTACAAACGAATAAAAGGTTATAGTTCAAACACGTTGGCTAATATACGCCTAGATCTAAACCATGTGTTCATTATAGAACGAGCATTATTAACTATGGCTCTGCTTAATGTAGATCTGGTTTTATGCTCTATGTGGGCACTGAAACCTAAACAATAACAAAAACTATAACACAAGAAATCCAGGAAATCTAGTTGTATTACATTTTTACAAATATTCCATTCATAAATTTGCAAAACAGAATTCAAAATATGTTCTATGACTTTTATGCACTAACACTAACAATTCTGTTACGTAACATCTAGATTTTTATTCGCAAAAATGTTGGTTATTTTTAATGTGGTCAATTCATAACTGTGACAACGTTCGTCGTAAATTCAGCAACAGAAGTATACTTTTCTTTCCTGCTAACAGTTTAAAATATTAATAGCAAAACAGTACCAATCAAAAAAACTAGTGAAGATGTGCCTTGATAAATAATCATGCACCGAATTCAAATTTGGTATCAATGTTTTACAGGAAGAAGAGTTTAGAAATAATACATTTCTAAATCTTCCAGAGAGATTTATTCAGTAGTGATACGATGAAGTAGTTGTATGCTTTCAGCTTAATGTGACAGTCCGCTGAAGGGAATAATACTACTGTTGGTTAGACCTAAGAAGCGGTTTGATTCGCAATCTTGACCGACTAAAAATATGGATATTATTCCACCACACTGGTTTTGGTTTACCATTTGGTCGCTTGGCAATTGGTTCGTCTTAAAGAAACCGTTTTGCAATATTTTCCTTCGAATTTTTAATCACTTGTCATGCGATATTGAAATCAGATGTCCGAAGTTGTGACGTCACAATGGCAAGAAACAGCTGTACGACCTGGACAGTTTCTTCTCGTCTCCGAACTACAGCCCCAGATAACTTTCAGATATCCTTTGGAGTAATATAATTTCGGCCTCTTGTATGCAAGAATATACGCCCACTGTCATTGCATAACATTCGCGACCAGGGGTGAGGATAAGCTCGTAAACAAAATTGAAGATGGCGAATTTGGATTTTTGCCAACGTCACCTCTTTTGCGGATCGAATTCTGGAGCTGGTGCATTACTGTGCCAGCATTTGCAATTCTAGCATCCAATTCAGCCTCTTGCTTTCCGTATACAAAGGGCGAGTTTCCACATCGTTTTTGTTTTCTTATTAACCAAACTACTCCAACATTTATCAATACAGCAATGTGGTAGATGAGATAGTTCGCATAATGTATAGTTGACATACATTCCGAAACTAGGTTTGAAATCCCTTATATCATAGAATGAGTTGGTTTGAATAGAATTTGTCAGATACCATGTGATAAACAAATACTATGTTATTTCTGATATCCTAAAACCACATGACATTAGTCTGATTCGTGCAATATTGACCAAACTTTCGCATTTCGTTTCCA
This sequence comes from Octopus bimaculoides, assembly GCF_046866305.1. Classification (NCBI taxonomy): domain Eukaryota; kingdom Metazoa; phylum Mollusca; class Cephalopoda; order Octopoda; family Octopodidae; genus Octopus; species Octopus bimaculoides. The sequence goes on from NC_142928.1 coordinate 15,074,557, forward strand.
TATTATTGTGTTCTTTGTTACATATAGAAATACGTTTTTATTTATTTATTATTTTTTTTTTTGAGAGAAATATTCTAGTAATTAATATTATGATATATTCAAATAATTACAATTTTGAAAATACGATTCATATTTTTCTTATATGTCGTCAAGCTGCAGGCATTAAACCATTATTTTACTAATTTTGAGCTTCCGATTTGTTCGCCATCTGGCTATCTGTCTTATTGACGGAATATTTTCAGTATATTCCGTGAGGAACGTATGATGTCTAATATGGATTTCATTACGACATATTCCTTGCAGATAAAATATGATTCGATAATCTAAATATTCATTACTTTAGTTGCTATAAATAAAAGAGCGTTTTCGTTGTTGACAGAAATCAAATTACATTTGATTTCTATAATACATTCAAGTAATCAGGACGAATATGTGACCCTGGAAGGATGCATTTATTTCATGTATTAATACGTTTGCGCCTTCCAGCCGGGAACACATATTTCCTATACATTTCAGAAAATTTAGTGACGTTATTGTATCATGAACTCAATGTATTGCCATCCATATTAACTTCAGTTGTTTAGAATGTCGTTTCATATTTGTTAATATCAACACATTTGTGACATATCGTATGAATAATGTGTTATATTTGATTGATACTCAAGAAAACGCTTCAAAAACGCTGCAGAGAATGTTGTAGAGGACTCTCGTAAAATATACACTTTCATTTAGCATTGAAGATCCTTTATTGCATTTTGCAGCGGTTTTGAATATTGAGAAGGCGTAAATCTGATTATTTATGCACGATGAATTAGGAGATCCCTTAATGTAACTGAATAAAATATATATGATATTCAGGTGAGCGAGATATTTATCATACATAAATACAAACATTGTTGAAATTAGGATTTGCTAAAAGAGAATTGGTTTAGAAGCGTTTAGGGGAACATAGAAAAATATATGTAGCATAAGAGATAATAAGTTGGATACGTTTTCCATATAAACATTGAGTATTATATGAAATTGAAAATGAATAGAACTCAATTAAATATACAATTATTATAAAAATTTGAGTAAGCATAATATGCTTCAAATGTAACGATATAAATTTCAGTTGCGTTTCAGTACGGTCAAACTCTGAAACATAGTTTGTATTTTATGAGCTTATTTGCAATAAATTTGTGTACATTGAGGTTCACCTGCACCTTAGTTCAGATCGGATAATCATAGGTTACTATGCATAGATAAACATGATTATCCTCACAGACTGGTGTATGAAGAGCAGGCTAAAACGGCTTTCAAAAATAATTCCATTTTTAAAGTTATGAACCGTGATTATTAGCGACATTTCAAGGCTACATTTTTGAGATGCAACATTGGATAATGAACATGTTCTGTACCGTAGTTGAAACACACAATAGAAATGATAACAACACCGATAGCAGCTCCAGCAACAGCAGCGGCAACAACAACATCTCCAGGTCCAGGACCAATCGGAAATGTGCCAGTAATGTGAGCACAACTAACACCCAAGCCTGGAAATATATCGTGTCAGCCGGGAAGGCCTTCAATCGGTACCTGTGCAACAGATCCTCTTTCAAGATTGCCGGAAGACGAATTGTCATATCTCTGGCCAGCCACGTATGGCGCTCCAAAATTGAAGGGATCTCATACTATAAAAAGTTGAAGATTTCAGAGGGACCAGGATACTATATTAACGGGAGCGAACGCTGCAATATTTTTATAGCTGAGCAACCAGGTTACTCAGACACCCTGAAACCTGGATCACTGTACACACGCCAGGGAATTTAGAATCCTTTCTGTAAAGACGAGCACATCTTCCTCACTTTATTAAATGTGTCTGAAATGCTAGAATCACACCATCAGCATATGACTTAAATCGAAAATAGAATGTGAATCTGGTAGCTTTTAGAGCATCCTACGTCAACTGAGGAGGCTCTTTTGCACTGTGCGTTGCATCTGATGCCATTACAACGTCCCACACCAACTAGAGAGCAGTGCAGAACGAAGCCGAATCCGTTGTTTTACTAATAAATTATTTTAGTTACATTCTGTCTTCCGTATTGAACATCTCTATATATAAAATCCTTTTTCTCTCTGTTCCCAAAGCATTCTCAAGCGGCTCAACCAAATCAAATCAAATTTTACATGATAATACTATCAGACCCCGTGAGTGTCAACATGTAATTTTTGGCATTAAAACTATGGAACATTGGCACTTATTCCGTATTACGTCCCAAAACACAAAGAATAAAAGAAGAAAGAATAACATCTATATAGTAATGTGATATATATTGTGTCACTTTATAATTTTAGCCACGAAGACGACAACGATGGTGTTACATTTTTATATGACTGTGTACCTATCTGTGAATGTATGTGCGTTAGTGTATGAGTGTGTATATGTTTGACAGTGTATGAGACTTACCATGTTAGGTGCGTTATTAAACATACTATAACTATGTGAGGGCTGGTTAACCACGACGACGATGTCACATGTTTTATATGACTGTGTATTTGTCTGTGAATGTATGTGTGTGAATGTATGAGTGTGTATGTGTGTCACAGTGTGTGTCTTTCTGCGTTAGGTACGTTATCAAATAATGGAAACATCTGGCATCATAGCATCATAATTTTGAAAGATCTATAAAACCGTCAAAAGCTTATTTTAATGTTTTTTTTATTTTTATTTATTACTAGTGTTGCTTAATAAGTTTTGCTAAAGTTGCTGTTTCCTTTCAGATACCATCTTAAAAAGGTAATTAAAATTTGGACTTTCAAAGAGGTCAAATTGTTGGTGCTCGTATGGCAGGCGCTAGCGTAACGAAAACAGCCGAAATGTTTGGTGTATCAAGAAATACTGTCTCGAAAGTAATGATAGCCTTGCCTTAGAGAAAGATGAAGAAACATCCTCGTCGAAACGAAACTCCGGAAGAAAACCGAAACTTTCAGATAGGGACCGGAGGACTCTTGCGCGAATTGTTAGAAAGGATCGCAAAAGTACAGCTCCCAAAATTACTGCAGAGCTTAATGACCACCTCGAGAACACAACTTATACAAAAATTGTTCGCGGAAGCTGCACAAAGCAACTACTTTCAAAAACAAATGCTGCAATGCATTTAGAGTGGAGTAAAAACCTACACAACTGGTCCCAAGGGCTGTGGAAGAATGGAATTTTCTCGGACGAGTCATTCTTTATCTTATGTTCGAGCACCGGCCTAGTATGCCTATGAAGACAGCCAAAAGAAGCATTCAACCCAGACTGCCTTCTTCCAAATCTTAATCATGGAGGAGTATCTGTAATGATCTTGCAGGGGGGGGGGGGCTATATCTTGGACATCTGCCATCTCAGTGGTTTCCCTTCATGGCAGAATTAATAGCCAAAACAATCTAAGCATTTTAGCTGATCAAATTCATCCTATGGTTGTGGAACTGTTTACGGAGGGAAACGCAATCTTTCAGGATGATAATGCACCAATTAAGACAGCTAAAATTGTTACAGAATGGCACGAGGAACATTCTAGTGGATTCTCACCTGACTACCACAGCCCCCAGATCTCAATATTATTGAACATTTGTGGTGCATTTTAGAAAAACAAACACGGAGTCGTTATCCTCCACCATCATCACTACAAGAATTGGAGACTGTTTTAGCTGAAGAATTGACAAGTGAGTGTGTGAGTTTCCGCGTTACGTACGGTATTAAACATACACATCTACACATACATATACATATGTGAAGACTCACATGCCTGAATGTATGTATTTGAGTTCTAGAGGTGAAACGCTTTATAAAAAGAAAACAATGAGGTGGTAAGATCGAAGGTATATATAAAAATAGATATTTAGTGTTTCATTACCAGTTAATGCCTATCGCGGCAGTTAAAAGATTGCAAGATATTTACAATTACATATTTACGTTTACATTAAGAATTTTATCGTGTATATATATAGATAATTCTTGGTTTCTCAGTAATAATTATTGTGGCATTTACCATTAAATTAGTAGTTTCATACATGTGCTTCTAATTCATTCATTTGCTTATATTTCGTTAACTTACACTGTATACAAAAATACAGACATACTATAAACATAACACGCAGTATGCTATAATGCCTTATTTTTGTTCATATTGTCATGTGACTGCATAGGGTTTATGTTTCTTTATCTACAACCACACCAGCAATGCAGTGTCAACCCTTCGCCTTCGGTAACATTTCAACTGTTCACTTTCACGTTGCCGTCTCCCATTGCAGCCCGTTTCCGGAATGTCCCCATTTACGTAGAATATCTCCATTACACCTCCATTTAATTGACTGTCAACCATACAATGGGTCGTGTTGGATGCAGGGCTGACCGCCTCAAAACAAATATATCGACTGACAGTTTTTCGGTGGGCTCAAAAATTACATACCCCGACTCCCAATTTTCCATGATAAGTTAAGGCATTGAATCCTCCAAATGAACGTATTGCATTTTGCTTCGTCGAATCTCTGCTAGTTATATATATATATATATATATATATATATATGTGTGTGTGTGTGTGTGTATGTGTGTGTGTGTGTGTGTGTGAGAGTGTGTGTGTGTGTGTGTGTGTGCGCGTAGAGAGAGAGAGAGAGAGAGAGAGAGAGAAAGAGAGAATGTGGTAAAATAATGTAGATAAACCCACAAGGGAGGGTTTTTTTTTTCTTTATGACGCTCATTTTCATACCAAATATAAATTCTTCCCATCTCTCTTTCTATGAATTTCTACTTTGTCAATTTAGATCAATATTCTCTCGCGTATTGTTTATAATTCTAACTCTTTACTCTACTTAAAAACACATTTTTATGTTTACATCATTAAGAAATTTGGAAACAGACAGACATCTCTGAATTTCAACAAAATTGTCCAGAAGCATTATCTATGTTATTTGACAAAATTAAATTTATGTGCACTTTATGCATTCAGGTAGACGAAACAAAACAACATTCTTTTCTCTGTTGTAGATTTCCAAAGAGACACGTGTGTATTATTCTTACAAGTAATGTAATATCCAGTGCTTATTGAATATAATTTTCCATAACACATGTTAAATATATTTTGTACTTAGAAAGGAGTGCTCTGGAAATCTAATGAACTTACAATATTTAAGAAAATAACGCAGAACTGTAGATTACAATAACATTAAACTGAGGTTTATTAAGTTAAAATAGATGATGCTTTAAGAAAGTGTAAAAATAAATTATAACACAGCTGCAATACAGAAAATTGAAGGCAATTTCAGTTAGTGTGAAAATCAGCGATTAATCAATTTTCTTGTTCTCAGAGGATAATTTACATGCATAGATTATAGAACCAGTAACCATGTGGTTTCCTTTTCAATAAAATTGAGCGTACTTTGGGTATGTGACTTCCACTATAACTTCGATACAATCATTGACTCGAGGAAATTCGGTAGACTTAGAAATGTGTAGAAGCCCGAGGTTTTACACGGGGTGTTTGGGTTAAATTTGACGATTTCTTATGTCACCTTTTTCTGGAACATATTGATGTTCTGATGAACGGACAACATAGAAATTAAAGTTGTAGTAGAGGAAAAGTTAGTTGAATGGAAGACAGGAATCCATCTGAATATTGGAAAAAGATTTACTTGTATCATGATTTGGGCTTACCATATTTGAACAGGGACTTAGGTTCAAATCAGACGGCTATTTTAAGCTATTAGAGACTGTGTAGAATGCATTATGACGCATGCGCTTCTGCGTTCTCTTGCATCGTCAGCTGAAAGCTACAAATATGCTATTCACAGTGCGATAAATATGATTTGTTCTATTAGAACGGCAAACTATACATATTGTTAAGAGAGTAAATCTTGGCTCAGCTAGAATGAAATAAACAGAGTCCTGAGAAGCAGCGTGAAACAGACAAAAGAATATTCGTGTAAAACCTTATCTAGTACGTTTGAGTTACACTCTGTTATCTAGAAAGGCGTTTAGTAGCGAGCTGCGAAAGGCAGATTTGGCTGTCGGAGCTGACACGTAACAACACAAAAGCTCTCGCGTTTTGCGATCTGAAAACACCATTCATAGCATTCACGCATGTTGTCGAGGGAAATAATTTCTTGCCAGTAAAAATTGTGCGTGGCTTCGTGTGCATATGTACGTATTTATATTTGAACGTACGTTATTTACATTTGACGGATATTTGTTCTCATATTGTCTTTTGTTAACACAAAGTTTCGGCCGATATACCCTCCAGCCATCGTCAGATATCTTGGGAAAATTTTAAGCCTGGGTTCTCATTCCAAAGTATTTTTCGATGTTGTTGTTATTATTATTATTATTCAGACCACTGCCTGCAATCGAACTCGGAATCTTGAGGTTAGTAGCGAGTGTTCTTAACAACTACGCCATATTCACAATTTTGTAAGTAAGACTGTACCTTATATATATATATATATATATATATATATATATATATATATATATATATATATATATATATATATATATATATATATATATATATATATATATATATATATATATATATATATATACATACATATATATATACATACATATATATATATATATATATATATATATATATATATATATATATATATATATATATATATATATGTATATAGGTATATACATATATATATATATATATATATATATATATATATATATGTATATATATATATATGTATATATATATATATATTTTCTTTATATATATATATATATATATATATATATATATATATATATATATATATATATATATATATATATATATATATATATATATATATATATATATATATATATATATATATATATATATATATATATATATATATATATATATATATATATATATATATATATATATATATATATATATATATATATATATATATATATATATAAAGAAAATATATATATATATATACATATATATATATATACATATATATATATATATATATATATATATATATATATATATATATGTATATACCTATATACATATATATATATATATATATATATATATATATATATATATATATATATATATATATATATGTATGTATATATATATTTTCTTTTTTATTCACCATAAATGGCTAACATGCAGAAGGGACAATACAGGACAGACAAAGCAGGTGGTGGGAGTGTCAAGATAGTGTATGCATAACGAAAGAGTGGAAATGGCGAAAACGGGGTGATGGACACGGGATTCCTACAAACCACGCATAATCACTGATCGTGTTTTTGAATCACTGTTACTTACGTTCAAGTCATCACACGTACACATATAATAAGGACAGACAAAATGGATTGGAACAACATATGATTAGATAACATGTAACACTAGAAAAGGCATGTCGCATTGTCTTTGGATCTTATTTTAGGTTCACTGGTATTCACATTCAATCATCTCACTTACACATGTAACAAGGCATACACACTTCAATCACGGTACAGGTCAGACAAAATGGATTGAATCACCATATGATTAAATAACGTGTAACAACTGATGAAAAAGAAAACTGCATTGTCTTTTCAGTTCGCTCGTGTTCGGATGTGATGGGGCTAATTATGGGGTAACTTGTGAATTTCTGTATGTATGTTTAGCCAGGGTAGTCTTTTCATTTGTCGCTGCTGGTGAAATGGATCATATGTGGCTTTGTTTGGGAAAAACGAAAAAATGAGTAGGATGTTTGTGTTTTGTGTGTGTAAGGCAAGGCTGCGGGTTTTTGATTGTATTTGGTGGCCTATTTTATGGGTACGAGGGAATAGCCTATACTTTTCATCTCTGTTTGACCATTGGCCATCCGTTGTCGCTCTCCTCGGAAAAGGTTGGTGGTAGTTCTTTTGGTGTGTCCTTCTTGGGGTTTTCCGCTTCTATCCGTGGCACCTTTGATGTAGGCTGTTTTACCGTGGTGTTGGTCGACTTCTTTTTCTCTTTCGGGTTGACAGTCCGTGGTGGGTTGGTAGATTGTTCCATTATTCTGTTGATTGACTTCTTTCTGTCTTCCTCCGGATCGTCAGTTTTTGGTTTGCTTGATGGGCTGATTCGTCGTGGCGCTGGTTGGCTCCGCTTGCTTTCCTTCGGATCGTCAGACTGTGGTGTGTTGCTAGATAGAGGGCTTGCTTTTCGTCGTAGGACCTGTGGTTTTTATGCGGCCCTTTTGTCCTAACTTCAAGCACCTTGGACCACTTCCTTCCACCATGACAATAAGACATGTCTCGTCCGGTAGCATTATTTGCTGTGGTGTTTCTTCCAAGTTTCTCTGGGTGACCAGGATTATTAGCTCCAGACCTTGGCCCGCACCAGTTCTACAGGTGTAGCCTAGTGACCTGAGGGGATAGTGGCTCTATCCTCTAGATTTAGCAGTACGGGTGATACCAGCCACACTGCACTGATTTCTGGTGGGACCTCCCCTATCCTTATTTTCAATGTTCACCTTCGAAGGTACGTCGGCAGTAATATCAAATCTGCCGACTTTCAGGAAGTCTACAGAGTTCTTTGCCTCCTCTATGGAAGCGAATCTCACGGCTACTGTGCCGAAGCGACTTCCTCAGTTTACGTATTTTATGTCGCGCCAAATTGGCAGCAGACACTTTTCGGTGGAATCCTTAGATGCCATGTCTATCCGTTTCGATGTCAGTGGGTGCGTTTTGTAAACTATTGTTTTCCCTTTCTGCGTTGTACATCACTTGTTCCGAGGGAGTCAGTTTCATGTTCGCCCCTTCTCTCTACAATATGCTTTTATACATTTCGAGCTCGCTCGGGCCGACTTGCACTGTTTCGCTAGTGACACCGGCCGCGGACGTGTAGTTCATTTTCCCATTGCCATTCTGTGTTTCTATTCGGAGGTCGGTTTAATCATTCTGGCATATTTTTCTTTTCCTTCGTTTGGCAAAATAGGAGAGAAGGTAACATTTGTTCACACAATTCCTCCAAGAAGTAGTCTGGAATTACATATTGGGAGTCGTAAACTTCCATGTTGTACTCATTGTGTAAAAAAAAAAAAATTCGCACAAAGGAAAACAATTCGCCCTTAAACATGGGGAATTCGCACAAAAACCAAACCAGCTGAAGAAGGTAATGTGTCCATGAGACACAGAAAACAGCACAAGTTGTATAAAATTTCAAAAAACAACTAATCCCAAAGGGAAAAAAAACCCTACAATTAAACGAGAGCCGCTGAAACACACGTCCGTTCGGTCGGGATTTTCTTAAATGCCATGTTCCCCACTTTTAGTCCGTTGTACGGAGGTATGAGTGTTTAGTTATAGTATGTTTGCCATTATTCTTTATATTACCCATAGTAGCAATACGATATATTTAACATTACCACTCATATATTTAGTAACACTCTGATGCCTATATAATGATTGCCAATTACGTTTAACCCTAAATGATATCTGCACTGATTTCACTAATTTAAATAAACGTGTTGATATATCATTAATTTCAATATAATCACATTTCATTGTTAAAGACTATTAAAATCTATTTACTGTTAACGCTTGCGTGTGTGCATATGAATCTAGTAAAGGCTGATCAGTATGTTTCAAGTTAATTCCCAACCTCTAACGTGGACGGGTTTTGTTCATATAGTGTGGAATTAATGCTCTTCGACTTTATATTAAGGGGAAAAATTGAACTAGCAAGTACTGTATATTATTTTATTTATTCATTGTGGTTTTCTTGCTTTATTTATGTCAGTGTATTCGTTATTAACAATCATCTTCCTAACATCATCATTAATGTGACACTTTTAACACATCACTACTGGAACATTTTACATTAGGCAAATTTTATTCAATAACCGTTACACTAACCATATTACTTACAGCAGGGCAATACCTATAACTATGTTTGCGTTTAAAGAAATTAGTATTCGAACAACCAAAAGTCCACCAAAAAATTATCAGCAAACGTTCGATATAGAGGGAATTATGTCCTTAGGAGTAATTAGTGCATTCGTAAAATATTAACGTGATTTATAATAGGTATTATCATACATAAATATATTATTAGCAGAACCTAAAGAAAAACATGCAATATAAAGGCTGCTTTTGTAACAAAAATATGCATGCAAGGTTTCCTATTAAATAGCACCTTTCAAAAAACAGATGAATAGGTGTTAAAACTTCTACCAAATTTAAACTTAAGGTAATGTATGCTGCACATTAAAATGTATGCAATAATTTATTATGACATCACATTTAGTCGCACAATATTCAAACTTATACTCTACGTGCAAAATGTATGATAAGCTATTACAAGGCAACTTGTCACCCTTATTAAATCAAATGTGATGCGTGATTCCACTGCGTGCACATTCAGGATGTGTGATGCTGAGCAGAGAGGTGCGTCAAAATAGACGATATAGTTTCGATTTCAGTTCAGTTATTTTACTATCTTGGTGGTGGTTAAGTTAAGCCCTTACACTCACACACCAAACATCACGGACATATAGAATCAGACGCACACACATGTATAATAATGATTTCAAATTTTGGCTCAAAGCCTGTAATATAAAGAGAGGGGTAAGTCAAATGCACCGACCCCAGTGCTCAACCAGTAATTATTTATCGACCAAGAAAGGATGAAAGGTAAAATCGACCTCGGTGGCATTTGAACTCACAACGTATGGACGGACGAAATGCCGCAGAGTATTTCGTCAGGCATGCTACCGATTTTGCCAGCTCACCGCCTTAAAAGAAAATGCTGTTAAGCATATTTTCCCGCAATCTAACATTTAGATAATAATGCCACTCAATTTGTATATACACACTAAAAAAAAAATCAAATAGGATATTCATATACACACCGAAATACAACGCCACATATTCCCATCATCAAATTCTCACATACGCTACCGAATATACCCAAAGGTTTTTTTTCGAGCCAAATTTGAATATATGTATTTGCATGTGATAACATGGACCCTCTCTCCACAATATCAAAAGTTGTCTGGAGAGAAAGGCTTTCGGAACGGTAATGGACGGGCATTCGCGTTATCAAAAATGTTGCTCTCAGAGAAAAAAAAGAGTCGGAAGAGAAACAGCAGGTTATCTCAACATCCAGGGACTGACGCAGTTACATCAACCCCGAAGTATACAAGCCAAATTTTATCTCGATATAAAATGACCTCAGAGCGAAACGTCGAAACATAATGCTAGGCGTTTTATACAATCGTCAAAAATTCTGCCAATAATAATTATAGCTTCAGACTATGTTATTCTACATTTAAGACATGCTGAGTTACCGAAAGTTTTCTACTTTTCTTTACATGAAATTTCTTTTTGTCTGTCTACTTTTGAAATATCGTGCTAAGTGAAATTCACAAAATAGTCGCTTCCGGAGAAAACAAGTTCTTGAATACTTTCCATATATTTGTTAGAATTGGCAATCTGCCACTAATACAGGAAGATTCACATAAGAAAAAAAAAAAGGTAAAATATGTATACGAATGTTTCCAGGACCACCACTCGATAAATTGGTTTCGACCAAAACTCCACATATCTACCTGCTTCTATGTGCTACATAATTCAATATTCCTTTAGAATTATCTACAAGTTCATTGCGTTCATGTATTATAAATGCTGAATTGCTGCGAACTAAATGGAATATGAACGGCATCACGCTTACCGGTCTCCGAATAAAGGACACACATAATCTCACACACCCATCGCACAAACACACTCACGCAAAAACGCGCACACACGCACACAGGCATTTACAGACACACACACACACACTCTATCACATATAAATATTTGTATATATATATAAGTATATACATGCACGCATATATTTTTCTCTATACGTTTTTTCTTGTTTGTATAAAATATATTTCACTTAGTTCTGTTGACTTGTGCTGTAGCATCATAGCTAAAGGCCAAAGAATTTTAAACATTGAACATATTTACAAAATAAAAAAAAAGTTATTTTGGATAACAACACCTTCGTTTTTGTAGACTTTTGTATTTCGATTTATTTAATAGTCATCACGTGACTTATACTCTTTTACTCTTTTACTTGTTTCAGTCATTTGACTGTGGCCATGCTGGAGCACCGCCTTTAGTCGAACAAATCGACCCCAGGACTTATTCTGTAGAAGCCTATTTATCATGTAGAAAAAAGGAACTTTTCGAAAACGCCTCATTCAATAAACTTCCATAGAAATAAATAATTATAAGACATAATTCTGCTAAGCTATATTAAATGATATATTTCATTTAAACGGCGTATAAGAACCTTTTCATGTATGAACATCTTTCGATCATGAGCACAACACTTCCGTGTCAGGTCACTTCCGAAAGTTATTGGTAACTTTCAATCCTGTTCAACCCCTGAATGATCGTGCTGTCGCATCAACGGTTCACCGGAGGCTAAAGCGGTTAACTCCATCAAGCTTGCTTGCTTGCTTGGTGAACAGGGTGATTTATTGAGCACATCTCGCTAAAAGGCATAGAAACTCAAGAGTGTAGGCAACCATCCAATATGTGAAGGCAGATCGGCTAGATGTTAGGATGTCGCTCTCACGATCGCAAAATCATGATTTCGATTCGCCGACCGGCTAAACTTTATGATCTTGTCTAAGACACTTAATTTCACGGTGTTCTATTTCAGTCAGCTCTGAATCAGTAAACGTATGACCGATTGGCATACAAGTTTGAAGCTGTGACTGGGGAAAAAATCACCCGAATGGAGGTCTCGCGAGCCAGGTTTTTTTTTTTTTATTATTCAATGATAAAAAGACGAATAGTACAACCTGGTCGGGATTGGGCGTTCAACCTGGTCGGGATTGGGCGTTCAACCTGGTCGGGATTGGGCGTTCAACCTGGTCGAAGGATGACGATAATTATGCTGTTGCTGCTGCTGCTGATTATGACGATGAAGCTGCTCAGTAACTAAGACTGAGTACACAATTATGAGTATTATCATCACCTGCACACACAATGCATAGTTCTGTTACGATATATTCAATATAAAATAATGCCTTGTAAACAATTGAAAATAAAAGTTGACTATACCGTTTTATTTTTTCTGCAGAGAAGATTCAAGCTGAATCATCATCGTATGCAATAGACGCATATAGCTCTTTATGAAACAGAAAGTAATAAAGCTACATCATTCATTAACCAGGAAATAAAACAAAGCAGTTTAGAGGAAATTAATAATATAAATTGCAATTAAATATTTGATAGATATTTCAACATTATTTATTGGAAAGCAATTTACTGGCAATAGATTCGAATCAGTATAAGATCCTCTGAAGAGATGCACCATGAAACCCTAGATAATTAGACAAAATGGATTATATACGACTGTGATGTACGGCTTTATATATATATATATATATATATATATATATATATATATATATATATATATGTATATATATATATATATATATGGGTAAAGTAAGAAGACAAAAGCGAAAATGCACATGGGATATTTTAAAAAATAAAGGTATTTTAATGAAAAGCAACGATAAATATATACAATTAGGTGAACTAAGGTAGAATTAAAAGGAATAAAAGTCATTATTATTAATTGTTAAAGGGATTCAAAGTCATACAGATTTCGTCAATTACTGTTCACTAGCTTTCAATGCGCATCGATCATCAAACGGTGTTGGGTCTACTCGTCCCTGAGTAAAAATAATTATGTGAAAGGGAGGCAAGTAGTTCTGGATGTGGTACAGTTAGGGTAGATACAATACTGTAATAAGAATGGTGTATGGTATATATAGGAGTAAGTGGTAAGGTTAGTAGTGTTCTGTATCATGTTATTTGTTGAAGTTAAGATGTGGGTGGAATTTATTTATGAAAGTTGCTTCTTTGTTCAGTCTTTACTCTATTGAGGTGTTCTGTGAACATTGATAGAAGGGGAAAATTAGGAACTTAGGATTAATGTTCCTAGCACACCTTTCTATGTGTTCACTCACCTGTATCTATATGTATTGTAGGTGGTGGTTTTGTTCTACGTGAAGGGTGGTTCTTCGACGAAGTGATATTCCTCTTGGGCCAATATATTGATTACCGCACCCTAAGCAGGTAATGGCAAAGATTAGGTTTTCTGAGGCACAGATGAAATTTGATCTAATCTTAAATATTTCACCTTGTTTAAAGTGGAACTATGTACCCTCCAAAAGGTGGGGGCAAGTGTCACTGTTAGGCCGACAGCATTTCTTTCACTTTTGGTTCCGTTGTTAATGGATGTAGTCTTGGTTTGTTAATATTTTTTTCAATGACTTTGGTGGTATTTTACTCTTGATAATTTTGTGTGCGTCTGAACGTTTGTTCATTATTTTATCTCTTCCCCGTGTAGCTTCTATTTTCTTTTTGAAACATATTTCTATTATATATACATACATACATACAAACATACATACACACGTGCACACACACAGTATCACCTGCAATTCCTGTCTGTATTAGAGCATGTTTAAGGCAATCATTAAACTTTAGTTTAGAGTTATGTTCTCCTGCCATCTTCCAGCTCGCTATACAATAGTTCCTTGGGCTGTCGCTCATCACTCATCCTTGCAAAATGAACCCCCCACCCAACATCTTTGCAAAGTCTTTGACTCTATAATACTTCTACAGCCAATCCTCTCAAGCACCTCTACATTACTATATATATATATATATGTATGTGTGTGTGTGTGTGTGTGTGTGTGTGTGTGTGTGTGTGTGTGTGTGTGTATCTATGTGTGTGTCTGTGTGTCTGTGTTTGATAATTATGCTTTTTCAAAAGTTTGAAACAATCCAATTTATTAAAATAAAATAAATTGATAGTTTTATCTGAATTATAAAATCTAACAGATTTAGGTGTCCTTCCTCAGGAAATCTTGGTTAAACGTTGATATTCGCAAAAACCCTGTACTGTACCGTGCATGCGTATTTGATATATGCTGTTATAGTAAACATCTGGCCGCGTGCAACTGTGATCTGGAGTTAATACTTGGTGTATATTCGTTACCTAAAATATTTGTTTTTTGATTCTCACAATGTTACTTTGTGTTGTCTATGCTAAGTCTTATATGATCAGATGCTCAAGCCGGTTGCGGTGCAGATATCGGTAACGTCCAGGCCAGTAAATACTACGCCTTAATAGACATCTTCACTTTTTTCGGAGCAGCAGAGAAATTCATGTCACTGAATCTTCAGTGACAATCAGGCTTAATTTTCTAGTCCCATACTGGAAACTTAGAGTGGATCTCGTGGAACGGTTAAAGTTCTTAATCCACATTGCACCATCAACACTCCATCCTGACAACTGGTGATCACATGGGAGCTCTTGAAGGGAAACGTGTCAGAAGCCCATGTGAGGAAGCTTGCGAGACTTAAGAAGCTCGTAGGGCTGTCTAGAAAAGGATGGTGGGAATAAAACGTTGGAAACGTTCAGAACAGCGTTGTAAGTCAATATGGATTGGCCGTCTAATATTGTGATTAATTTAAATACCAGTATATTGATGTAAATAATCAAAATCTTCAAATAATTTATTTTGCACTTAAAATTATTTAATCCTTAAAATAATTACTCTACATCTGCGCAAACCATCTAAAAGTTGGTCGCAATACATGATAGAGAGAGAGAAGTTAGATATCCCGCATATAACGACTTTAAAACAATACAGTATAAATTAGGAAATGTAATAATTGATAAAATATTAGAATAAAGCAATGTGTCAAGTTCGAACCCTTCTGTTCACATGTTTAGTTGTTCGGTATCGAACAGCAATTGTTTTAGTATAAGTTCGACCCGATAAGTCAATATCCCAAAGTGTTCAATCAAATGACCTCTAAATTAAATAATGCAGTTGTAAAAGTATACGTACGTAACATGTAGGACTATGAAAACAATGTCTGAATACTTGATGTAGCATTGATCTTAAACCCGTTTTATCATTACTGACGTGGGCTGAACGACTGCCTTGACTACTTTTCTATATACACTGGTGTTTGCTCATAAATTTGGGTTTGTCATAGAAGAAAAGGAACGATGAAATATTCAAAAGCATGAAACCAAGTAACAAATGTAATTGTACTTACAACTCAAACAATATTATTAAAGCTGATTCAAAGAATATCTTTCAGATGGCTGAACGCATAGATTTCACTGCGCTCAATGTCATTTATTAGAAATTCTTGGGTTATATTTTCATATTAACTATTCGTAAACTGCATCAATGCTTTTATGAAAAGCCTGTAGACATAAAAGCATCGAAGATATGTCAAAACATGTTGTGAGACTTTTGAAGTTTCCAGTTCACAAATCATACCACAATTCCTAATATATAATTGTCTACAGTTATTGAGGAATATCCTGTGATACCCACGGTAGAAACAAGGAACAAGCTCTCATACTCAACCCACAAATAACTACTGCTTCTCCCCGCCTCTGCCACCTACAGAGTCAGAACACTTGAACTTTAGTTATTTCGTCTAACTTTTCTGAAGCCTTGATGATACCGTATCTTCCTTAGTCAATAAGAGTCACTCTTCCACATCTCCCTATCTCTCTGTTTATCGCCCTTTCGCTTTCACTCTGTGTATATATATATCTATAAACAGTAAAGGGAGAATGGTGTATGCATGTATTTACGTATATATATATATATTTATATATATATTTATATATATATTTATATATATATATATATTTATACACGAGGAAAGTGTGTGAGAGAGAAATAAAGAGAGAGAAAGAGCGATTGAATTTCATACGAATTCATATTGAAAAGTCTGTAATATTGACAATACTTCCTCTAGGGTGGCGAGCTAGAAGAATTATTACCACGCCAACTAAAACCCTAGGCGATATTTTGTTCGTCTTTACGTTCTGATTTGAAATTCCGCCGAGGTTCTTTCGGGGTTGACAAAATAAGTTCCAGTGTTGTACTAGTTTCGATTTAATTTTACTTGCGCTCTTTCCATAAATTGCTGAACTTCAGCCATAATTTGAACCCAACATTTCCTGTAAACTCTTTATTTCCACACACACACACACACACACACACACACGCACACACACACACACACACACAGATGTATGTATGTATAGACAGACATACAAACAGACAGAGAGGCAGAAGGATAGATAGATAGGTAGATAGATAGATACATAGATAGATAGATAGATATATAGATACATAGATAGATAGATAGATAGATAGATAGTTAGATAGATAGATAGATAGATAGATAGATAGATAGATAGATAGATAGATAGATAGACAGATAGATAGATTTCAGAATGAAATTTAGTGAATATAAAAATATAAATATGGATGTAGGATGAAACAATTTCCATGTAAGGAAAGCTGTTTTCTCTTTGTTTTCACTAATTGGCATATTTTGGCTAACTCCCCATCAGCATTGCTCGTAGGTGAGTGTTTGAATAGTTGATCTTTTCTGTAATGTAATGCAGCAAGCAACTTACAATGTTCGTATACATACATACAGACAGTCATACATACACGCACATACATACATATACACACATGCGCGTACACACACACACACACACACACACACACACACACACACACACACACACACACACACACACATATATATATATATATATATATATATATATATATATATATATATATATATATATATACATTACTATACACGTACAGATTTGTGCTTGATACAATAGATTTACATTCAGCATTCCGATAACACGCTTGAATTTTAACCAATCACGGTGTTGCTCCGTTATAACTTCCCACCAATATAACAACAAATGTGTCATGTATATTCTACAATACAACTTATAATTTACTTTACTTCAGTCTCTATTTACGTACTTCGTTAATATCTGTATTGAATACACTTTAATTTCGCCCTCACTCTTTCTGCTTCTTTCCTTCACATTTTTTCACCTATATTTCTATATTCTACTTTTAAATACAAGGCCACAACACATGTAGTATTGCTGTCAGCGATATTGAAAGCCTGATAAGCAATTGATATAACTAATTAACTGTTCCAATTTCTTTTCAGCAACTTTTTACGAGTAGATCACTCGACCTTATTATAACAGACATATTGGCAGACACATATGCAATACAAATCTGCCGAATTCTATTGTTGCATATTTTGATAGTCTCACTACAAGATGCATGTGTATAGATGAGATGTTCGTTTCTGTATATTTGATAGCATCTCCAGGTAAGTTTCAAATATCTTAATTTTCTGTATAAACTTGCGTCTCGCTGATTTACTTCATTACGTTTCATTGTCCACACACCTACATCGACCGTTTACATATTATCAGATACTAGTGAGCGCTACAATAGCTTTGATGGTTCAAACGTTTAAGAACAACGGTATTCCTGCGATAACCGTATTGAAACTTTGTCAGATAAAGTTTATCCAAGGCTCCTAGCACAGCTAGTGTCAATATTGAATTTGAAAGGGACTGGTCTGCTATATCTCGTAGATGACCCCTATTATCATTTGACTGGGCATCAATATAGAAGCAAATACAGGAGTTTTAAACCCACCAATCCCATGCAACAGCATAATTCTTAAAGCTATTAGCTGTAGCCTACCGATTAACATTCGGTTTAAGGATCAGTAACTAATTGACTAATCAGTACTCAATTAAATATAATTCGAAAACTGACTTATGTTCAGGATGTTTAAGTGGAAGAATGTGCAACACCTCGAGAATAATTAAATTATTTTTCACCTCACAGCAGATTTTCTCAAATGAATGCCTACCATTTATATAACTCAGGGAAGATTTGACACTTAACGCATTTATCGATGTTACACGCTTCAAAACGTATAGTCGTTCCCTTACCAGAGGTTTAATATCAGCATAGAATAATTAATACGAGCATAAGACACACGACCCCTCTCTCTATATCATCTGTGATAATAATCACTGTAGCTGCTCTTCTACATGTCAATCACACACACACACACACACACACACACACACACACACACACACACATACAAACATACACACACACACACACACACACACACACACACACACATATATATATATTGGTACACTGTCAATCAACAATTCGGTAACGTGGGACAGGTGATCGATGACATCTTAATAAAACACAAATGAAATTGTATGGATATGTGTGTACATTTTCCGGTAGTGTGAATGAATAGTGACGATTTTAACAAGATTACATCAATATGAATCAACACATTCCTCTATCCTTTCAAATGTGTGATTTGGAGGGGGAGACGCCGCTACTGGCTTACAGTTCTTTTATGTTGTTAGCTGATTAATTTAAATAACTAACCATCGGTTGACCGACTGA
This sequence comes from Octopus bimaculoides, assembly GCF_046866305.1. Lineage (NCBI taxonomy): Eukaryota > Metazoa > Mollusca > Cephalopoda > Octopoda > Octopodidae > Octopus > Octopus bimaculoides. The sequence continues at coordinate 15,093,917 of NC_142928.1, forward strand.
TACTTATATCATTCTGGTCTTTCACACAACTTTCCCCTCTCTCTGTGTATATACATACATGCTCCCAATTTTGTCATTGACAACTATACCAATCCTCGAACTGGACAGCACTGCATCATACCAAAGATCCCGTTTTCTCCATCTAAAATAAGGTCCCAGTACTGCATTAGTTTGGGTATCAAGGGCCCGCAGTTGTTCAACATCTTTCCAGGCAAGCTTAGAGATCCACATGGTGTTGATGTGGAAGCTTTCAAGGAACGTCTGGACAGGCTTGTATCGGTTTGTTTATTTTCATATTTTCCAGTGGAGAAGTGAAAACACTTCGGAATAGTTTATTTAGTGCTTCTCTTATCTTCCCCGGGTCTGCAGTTAGCCACTAAATAGTGGCCCTGCCTTATAGCGTACTGAGGCAGACTCTTTTGCCAACGTGTAGAAAGCTTTATGATTTATTTTTATATTTTTGACTGCCCAGGTTTGTCCTCCTTCTAGTTCTTTTTCATGGGAGATTTTGAGTTTATTTTCTATCTCAAAGAATACCTCTGTCAGGTGTGATTTCGCATTCTCATTAAGGTGTTTGTTTAGACGATTTGAGATCTTTCATCTCCGCCGCATGAGTATTTTCCTGTCTCGGGGAATGATGTTTTTGTGTTTATTGGCTCTCTTCATTGTGACATATTGAAATCCTATGGCTAGCATTATTGATATGGATTTATTGAGTTTCATATCTCTGTCTTGCATAGAGAGGATGTTAGACCAGTCCTGCTGGAGAATACACTTTCCAAGTGGCTTTCAGTCAGCCTTATAGAAATTTACGCTGGAAAGAGTTTGAGCGCCATCTGTGCGGGGTTTATCTTTAGTTAATTCCGGCCATACATTGTCAATTCCATCATGTGATGGTCTGAGAATATTGTCGGTGGTATATTTACGTTGTGGATAAAGTCATGTTGATGTTCATGTGGACTCTCAGATCTATTACCGACTCTAATTCTGGGATTACATTATCTGCTGATCCTGTGTACTTAATTGTAGTTTGTTTGTTGGCTGATAGCGGAGTGCTTCAGCCTGTGCGGCATTGAACTGCATATTATTCTCATCTGCTCACTTATATATTGCGTTCAGGTCGTTCTACAGTTTTAAAATGTTAGTAAGATCCGTGACCGCCTGCGATACTTTTCTATCGCCAGCGTAGCTGGTGAGTGTAGCTGACCCAATGGCTGAAGGCCCGTCCGAGAGAGCAACCGCAAACAGTAGTGGTCTAAATACTGTTCCCTAGGGGAGTCCATTGAGAATTAGTGTCCCTATAGAGAGAGCACTATTTGTTGCGACAGCCTAACTTCTGCCCCTCAGGAAATCATGCAGCCACTCTCCCAGATTACCAGCGATACCGACATCAAGTAATTTGTGACATATCCTCCCATGATCGACTTTCTCAGAGGCCTTGGCAAATTCGAGATATAATCACATCCACATTTGAATGGTTGAACTGTTGTTTTAGTACCCAGTAGAAGTGTTGTAGTAGATGTGTTAGACAGCTTCTTCCGGGACGGAAACCATGTTGCGTGTCTGTGAGCAAGTCATTTTCCTCTAGGAACGTGGTCATTCTTTTTTCTGACAATGCCCTCCATGATCTTGCTCACATGTGAGGTCAGAGAGAAAGGCCTGTAGTTTGTGTCATCTGCTCTAGTTCCTCTTTGTAATGAGGGCATATGATTCCTTCTTTTAACATTTGAGGAAATGTATCGTATTCAAGGGAACTCTGTAAAGGCATTTGGAGTTGCTTTCCAAAAATTTTCTTGCATGTTTTTAACAAAATTCCTGGAGGTTCATCTGGGCCTATCGCAGAGTTTGAGTTTATCTCGTCAAGCGCTGACAAAACATCTGCTTCTTTTATGCCAATATAATCGATGGTCGCGTTTTTCTTTTTTATTTTTATTGTAAGTTACAAGTGTTGATGTATACATCAGCCCTGGTTATTTTCATATTTTCCAGTGGAGAGCTGAAAACACTTTCAATGGTGGAATGCTTCACTTATCCTCTTGGGATCTGCGGTCAGTGAGCCCTTTTCATGAAACACCGGCCCAATCTGACTATGTGGCTTTCACTGGTTAGGCATCTACACTATATATACATATATATATATCCTTATATACATACATATACACACGCACACACACAGAGAGAAGCATATATAATTACATATGCATGCATAGAAGCACATACACATATATCAATAAATCTACATCTCTCTCTCTTTACTCTTTATTCTTTTACTTGTTTCACCCATTTGACTGCGTCCATGCTGGAGCACCGCCTTTAGCCGAGCATATCGCCCCCAGGACTTATTCTTTGTAAGCTTAGTACGTATTCTATCGATCTGTTTTGCCGAACCGCTACGTTTCGGGGACGTAAACACACCAGCATCAGTTGTGAAGCGATGTTGGGGGGACAAACACAGACACACAAACACATACACACACATACATACACGCATTCATGCATGCATACATGCACACACACGGGCTTCTTTCAGTTTCCGTCTATCAAATGCTCTCACGAACCTTTGGTCGGCCCGAAGCTATAGTAGAAGACACTTGCCCAACGTGAGAGTGCCAAGCAGTGGGAATGAACCGAACCCGGAACCACGTGGTTGGTAAGCAAGCTACTTACCACACAGCCACTCCTGTGTAGTTTATTCATCAGTCTAGCCATCTGTGCAGATATGTGAAGTAACAAAATTCGCAATAATTGTAAGAGATTTCTTGCAGTTGCTATAAAATTTAGTTTAAATATATGCTATACCGATTATTCAGACAGTGTCTCCTTAGTCCTACATGTTACATCTATTTTTAAAGCATTCCTGCACGATTTAAGAGACATGTGCCTGCGCATTTTATCAGGTCCAATGATCAGGTTGACTCTTACAGAAGCAGTTGTAATTCAGCAAAACTTTTCATTTGTTTTCATGAATTAATGCATATGAATATGCAAGTACATTAAGGACATGCACTCTTTGATGCACCAACGCAAATGCACACATTTAAAGTCACAAGCAATCAAACACGATTATACATGGCACTATTTCATTCTACTCCCTCCTCCTCCACCTCTCTCTCTTCCTCTCATTGTGTGTGTATATATATATATATATATATATATATATATATATATATATATATATATATATATATATATATATATATATATATATATATATATATATATATATATATATACTAGCAGAGGCACCCGGCGTTGCTCAGGAATGAAATTGTTGCTTATATACTCGAAGAAAAAAAGGCAAAATATGCTGTATAGAAATTTGAGGACATTCTGTAGATGGACTCTCAGATGAATGATGGCTGGGCGCCTCTCATGAATGGGGAAAATTGAAGATGTGCCAAAAAGCCTCATTGGTACTTGGAAACCTTTACGAAAGTTAAAATGGGGATTAAATGAAAAAAATGATTTACGTGAATATCCTCAGAAGAGAAATTGAAATAAATGGTGATTGGGGAATCCCCCCACGCACGCACGCGCGCATACACACGTGTGTCTTTGTAAATATGTTTGTATACATTTATGTATGTGTGTGTTTGTAAGAGACAGAGTGTGAGTGAGAGAGAGAGGTTTCTTGTCATGTATACGTACATGCATAAATATACATACATCTTTGGATGTATGCATATGACAACACAGCCCTTGACTCACTCACACTCTGTCTCTTACAAACACGCACGCGCGCACATACACACGTGTGTCTTTGTAAATATGTTTGTATACATTTATGTATGTGTGTGTTTGTAAGAGACAGAGTGTGAGTGAGTCAAGGGGGGGGGGCGTGTGTATGTGTGTGAGACAGAATGACAGAGCGGTGTGTATGTAGTAATTACTCTCTCTCTCTCATACACACGAACACACAAAATAGAGAGTGAAGCTTTTTGCGGGTGTTACGTCAATACCGGAAGTTGACATTAAGGACTCTTTTTTAAATAAACGAATCTTAAATATAGAGCAATATTATTTATTGTTAATTAAAAAATCAAATGAAGACCCTAAGAGTTATCCGAGGTCAAATTATTCATGCATTACAAGTATGGAAGCATTTGGTGAAGTCGATTTCACGCGAAAAGCGATTACACACACATCTCTGTTTTATATATATATATATATATATATATATATATATATATATATATATATATATATATATATATATATATATATATATATATATATATATATATATATATATATATATATAAATATATATACATATATATATATATATATATATATATATGTGTGTGTGTGTGTGTATATATATATATGTATTTATATATATATTTATATATGTATGTATATATGTATATATGTATACATATATATATGTGTATATGTATGTGTATATGTATGTATATATATATATATATATATATATATATATATATATATATATATATATATATATATATATATATATATATATATATATGTATGTATATATGTATGTATATATACACACAAAATATAGTTCATAGGTGATCTAAACTATTACGTACGCTAGGTAAGTGCTGTATCGGATTACCTTTCTTTCTATTTATTTAATATTCTTTCTTTTTACTTAATAGTTACTTAATACTTTTACACTTAATAGCCACCTCCGCTGCAATTCTGTTATTGAAAGTTGATATGTTCGCGTTTTTTTTCTGGATATTTACAATATCAGGTTTTTGCCCCACATGGATTTGTGCAGGATTGCACCTAAGGACTAATGGACTTATTTCTACAAGATCGGAACTTTGAACTGTGTACTTTTATGCTGCTTTTTCCTTCTCTTCATTCATTTCTTTATTCCTTTACTCCTGTCCTCTATGTCGTCATTTCATTAATTTATGCACATCTCATTATCCCTATTTTACTCTGATTACGCAATATCCCATACTCTGGGATATCCTAGAAACAGCTGTGAGACTTTGAACTTCTTCCACTAATAATAATGTATGTGGTTTGAGATCTGTGATTGCCTTAACGTTTTGTTATTCTCTTTAACAATTATACACACACACACATACACATACTCACATAGATATATATGTGTGTGTGTAGGTGTAGTTATGGTTGAATGGTAAGAAGCTTGCTTCACAACCACATGCTTACGGTTTCAGTACCACTCCGTGGCACTTTGGGCTAGTGTGGACCAACACCTTGTGAGTGGATTTGGTAGAAGGAAAGTGAAAGAAAACCTGTTGTGTATGTACACGACGGGTATTTTTTCACTTTCCTATGTGTGTGCGTGTGTATGTATGCGTATGTGCGTGTGCGTATTCGTGTGCGTGTCCGTGTGCGTGTGTGTGTATCTGTGTATGTGTGCCTTGTGTTTGTCCCCCATCACCGCTGGATAACCCGTGTTGGTGTGTTTGCGTCAGCGTAACTTAGCGGTTCGGCAAAAGAGTGGGATAGAATAAGTACATGGCTTTAAAAACAATTAAGACCTGACCTCGATTTGTTGGACTAAAACCCATCGAGGCGGTGCACCAGCATGGCCACAGTAAAATGACATACAAATGAATATAAGAATATATGTATATGTATATATATATATATATATATATATATATATATATATATATATATATATATATATATATATATATATATATATATATATATATATATATATATATATATATATATATATATATATATATATATATATATATATATATATATATATATATATATATATATGTATGTGTGTGTGTATGTGTATGTGTATGTGTATATATGTGTGTGTATGCATATATATATATATATATATATATATATATATATATATATATATATATATATATATGTATATATATATATACACACACACACATATATACATATATATATATATATATATATATATATATATATATATATATATATGCATATATATATATATATATATATATATATATATATATATATATATATATATATATATATATATATATGCATATATATATATATATATATATATATATATATATATATATATATATATAAGCATTTAAGGAATGGAGAAAACTCATATATGTGTGTGTGTGTGTGTGTGTGTGTGTGTGTGTTTAAATATATATTCATACATACGCACATACATACATTTATATAAGCATAGACTAATACAAACGCACATACGCGTAGAAGCAACATTCCGCATACACACTGTTTCTTTCTTATACACACACTTATGCAATTCCCAACATTCTTATCAATAAAGTAATGAAAAGAAAACATATTATTGCCCCAAGTGTTATTTTTATTTCTATTCTACTATTACTTCTAACACAAGTACAAATTGATATCGACGCCGGCCGGACAATTTCAGAAATAAACTGTTTTGTAAATCTAAAACTCATACTAACGCGATTTGGAAATTCCGAAAATGGAAATATTTCCTGTTTTGCAAACGTTACGGCCATTTAAGTTATTTCAACTTGTGAATATATTTTCCTCATTTGTCTATTTATTTTATTTATTCTATATTTATGCACACATCTTAATTATTATTATTATTATCAACATCATCATCATCATTATCATCATTATTATTATTAACGTTATAATTGTGGTTGTTACACTGTTGTTATTATTGTTATAATGGTATTATTATTTTTATTATTGTCATCGTTTTTATTATTATTATCATCATTCATTGTTATTGCCTGTCTGGAGATAAAGTATCTCACCATTTTATTTTATTGAATTCAAATCTGATACATCAATTTAACACTTTTTAATGTTAAGGTGATTGCAATGCGAAATAACAAATGCCGTAAAAATATATCGCTCTGTTATAAAAGATATGCACGTGATAAACTATCTTCTTTCAAACATCTTAATATTTACATTAATATTTACATTAATATAATTTTGTATATATAATTCTGAATATATCTGACATGGTTTTCAAAGTCATGTGCAATATACCTACATTTCATATGGAATTTATACGCCAAATTTCACTGAGATAAAGTGATACATTCTAGAATTGACTTTAAATTAGACTAAATTAAATTAGGCCTTTGGTGTATTATGCACCGTCGAATTCAAATGACTTATATCGATTATTATAAAATCTGTTAGTGTATTTTTCTCATACATTTTACTGGTTGTCTTCGTTATCTTCGACGCCAAACGATCTGATAATAGAATTTATTTTAGGGAAGTGTTGAACCTGGCTCTCCATTTGAAGCGCTTTTTAGTGTTACAAAAACGACAGCATCAAGCAACAACAAAACATCTAAAGCAACGATGTATTACGACCTTTTAGATACCAGTTTCCGAGTGGTGCTGAAAGGTTCGGGGCTTTGGGTAAAAGAAAATACAAGTGCATCAATTAAGTATTATTATACTTATCATACACTCAAATTCACACACTTATTGCAGCGGTCCTTCAGTATTTGTAGGCTCTGTTAAAAAAAAAAAATGAGAAGCAAAATCAGAAGGTTTGTCCTCCACCCGGACCTTCGAGATAACCTTAAAGTGAGGAAATGTTCAATACTCCTTTGTATAAGTTGTTGCTTTCGATTGATAGAAGCTAAATTTCTTCAATGTTTATATCACTTGGAGATGTAATATATACTTCCTCTGCTGAAGAAAGGAATAGTTTTCAATATTTTTAAGGCAATGCTTTTTGTTGTACCAATAATAGAATCTATGAAGATGACTGAATGGCTTCGGTTTCAATATATCATGAATAAACATGATATTTGTTCTAAAAGATCATAGTATAAACGATTTTGTCAGCGAAAACAATTGATAAGTCGTTAAGCTTGAAAAGCTGAAGTAGATCGATTTTTTTTATAATGAAAGAGACTCATTAAAGTCGTTTTACGCACAATATTATCTAAGGGATTAGTTTATAATGTTCCATAAAAATATACACTTGGTCATTAACCGCAATCACATACAAAATACCTCACACATTCCTATTCCCCAACATGTATGTCATTTTGTGTATTGATGTGTCTGCATGAGATTGCCAATTTGTGCGTAAGCTCCCTCATTTATTCCTTTTAAGGTGATTGTTTTGCAGTATGTTCTTACAAATATTTAGCAAGAATAAATTATTCTACAGTATAGTGCGATTTTCGTTGAAAATATTCTGGTCAAATGTAAAGATAAATGTGTCATTGTGTAGATATTTATGCAATGAAACGTTCCATCAAAGTGGCTATGTAAGTCAAAACCTATCAGGCATAACATAAATCAAATCTGAAGCAGATAAAAGGATTTTAACAACACTGCTCTTAGTGAAAGATGGGAATTCTTTATCCGATATAGGAATATTTTGTTCAAGCGCTTTACTGAGAATTTGAAAAACCAGATCGTGATATCAAACACGAAAATAAAAGTAACTTCCATTAAAAGAGAAAAAAATGTTCAAATCTGAGATCAAAACAAATACTTGCAGAATTCTAAATAAATAAGGAAATCTAAGATCAATTTTCCCAAAAAAGAAAGAAGCTAAGGCTATGAAAGAGCCAACGTAGTGAAATAAATACTAGAACAAGTTGCATTATTTATATTTCTCTCGGGATATAAACGAACATGTTACTTTAAAAATCCATGATATTTGGTTGGAATGTACGATTTAATAGATGTTTGTAATCGGAATAGCTTAATGTTTTAGAGGATACAAAAGTCAAAAGGAAACATCGATTGTATCGCTATGTTCATATGTGGCCTTGTCAACTATTTCAAACACTTAAAATGTTTAAGCCGAAAATACAAACTACCTGCTCATGTTATAATAAATGTACGGCATCTAATTATAATATGTATCCATTCATTGTTGATTGCTGTAAAAATAGAGCACGTTTTCACTCTTTATTCAATTGCAAATCTATCCACCACCACCCCAACTGTAGATTTCAGTGATATAACCCAAGCTAATATGTTTATCGCTAAGGTTCAATAGATACAAACATCAAATGATCTAAAAATCTAAATTTAAGTAAACGCTATGTCACACATTATCTGTCTCACCTGGCAACGTTGACGTATATGTTCGAATAATGAAAGGAAACAATAATACATATGTATCGATACATTAAATTCTATGTACTTGACTATATAGTTCGGAGAAAACTGTATCATCATATAGTTGTTATGCAGCGTTAACATGAAACATCACATGAAGAAGGTTGCCCCTTAAAATAACTAATTATTCTCGTCTAGAGTGATACTATACATGATATAACTCGCGTGGCTTTGCCATAGGCAGAGTAAAACAGATTCAATTCCGACAAAATATGCACAAAATTATCCATCGTACTTTGCTAAAATAATATAGTATGGATGGAGGGATATTAGGCTGTTACTGTCAGAAGGTCAAGTAGCATATAAAGAACTCATCGCATGTTCTTAGCATTACGTTTTCAAAGTCTGACCGATTGGTAACAATTCACTATACGTTAGGCCGCCAGTAAAATAAATATCAATGGTTGTATACATGAAATGCACATTGTTCAATTCGGTTTGATAGTAGCATATAACTAAGCCGCAACTGTTCAGCAGAAAAAAATAAAGCAACGACACTTATATAATAGAAAATATTCTATGAATATTTATTAATAAAATAGAAATATTGTGTTATGCAGAAACAAGAGGTATTTCGTTAATCATTCTTGCCAAGAAATTATTAACTATATTTTTACAATTTGTGTTAAATGTTATATTACTGAACGGCAATTTAAAGTTATTTTTAGTGATCTTCGCCTGTGATCACAACATTGTTGCTTTTCGAAGAAATTCCAATAATGTAATAAAAATCCTTGCCTCTTAGCCATACACATCTTAATAGTTAAGACTCTGTCGGTGGATATTGTTTTCAAGCCTGTACTGTATTCAGCAATATTTGGTTTTAAAAATATTAAAATTATCGACTGAGATAAAAAAAAAAGCAATATCTTTATTTTTAAAATTATAATTATTGTGTTTGCAGCATGATAATTATAATTTAATACACCTCCAGTTTAACGTTCACTTTCTCATGTTTCAGCAATATCGCCATTTTAGAGTGCAGCGAATTGTTTTGAAATTTCCATCAGTTTTGCCATGTTATAGTCTTTGTTAGTTTTAATAGTTTGCATAGTTGTCGAGTGAAACATGTGATGTGCCATATTGAGTTACTATGGTACCCTGTGGCGATTATGCTGGGTATATGCGGATTTAATAGTAATGAGTCGATTTTTTTTTTACAAATTGTTATTTTGAGAGAATAGTATTCATGATAGAAATGACACAACAGTTTCTTTACAATAACCGATATAAATGAAATAATAGTGTTTCACAATCGTGCTACGAAACATACATCTTGGCTTTTTCCAAACTAATTTTATTGTTTTATTGGTTGTTGATTTTATTAAAGGTCATAGTTTATCTTCATAGTTTTCCTTTGTCTATTTCCACCCTCATTTGATTTCTCATGTATTGGACCGCTACGGGATTCTTTTCTCATCGTTTTATCTTCACATTCTGTGACCTCCCACTTTTATCTTAGCTTTAATTTGTTTAATAGAATATTTCCTTCTCTCTCTCTCTCTCTCTCTCTCTCTCTTTCTCTCTCTCTCTCTTCCTAATTGCTTGTTATTTTGGCCGCTATTTTGTATTTCTTCAGAGAATTCTTTGCCTTTAATTCATATATTATTCTTTTAGTAAATAAAAGTGTAGACACAAAGTCGATATTTTATAAAGGTTTCTATTTACAAAAAGACATCGTCTCAAAGAGTTCATGGTTAATTTGATGTCTCAATTTCGAGTGGTATATTACAAAATACATTCCCACTTTCTTTGCCTTAATGTATTGTTTGGATAATACACACACACAGGCACGCACACGCACGCACACATATACACACTCACACAAACATACACACACACATCTATATACATATAATTCGGATATAGATAGCATATTTATCATATAGTGGTTAATACACCACGAGAAGTCATTGCCTGGCAAAAAGACCAATGTTATTCGGACACCATGGTTGCGATAGTAATTGGTACAAATTTATTAAGAACACAAAGAATCCAGCAGTCTCAGAAGCAATATCAGCATACAAAGAATATTAGAGTCAAGAGGAGGTGCATCAAAATGATTTGAAAAAATGATGAGTTTTAAGTGAATTCATTAATTCAGGCAAAGTGATAACAAAAAAAACTAAATTATTTTGTAGATGTTTGCAACGTTGAAGAAATCATTTCTTTTACAGAAAGAAAGTAGTAATAAGATACTGCTACTGATTTTCTATAATAAAATTAGATTTCTGCGAGAGCGAGGGAGAGAGAGAGAGAGTATTCATCGAATTAAAGTTTAAGAGGCTGAGAATTCCTCTGACACGTGTACCTCTTCAGATGGCTCTCATATGGTATGAATGTGCTGGACCTACTGGATTACCAATAGACTTCAGACGGCGGTCGTCGACATACTTTCCATCTGCCGAATTCATCTGCAAGATATAAATCGTTTCGAGGCTAAAGTTAATGTAATGCACCCGAAGAGCCAGCTGGTAGGGTGCAATTCAGGAACTACTTGATTATTCGACCACACTAAGGCCACATACATGCAGTCATATACATGTACCTGCATAAGCGCAAGCACAATGATATAAACGCTTGCAAAGACACACACACACTCACACACACACACGCACGTACTGACACAAAGACGCACGTACGCACACCAACACACTAACTGACAACACAAACAAACATACACAAACACATACACACACATACACACACACACACACACACACACACACAATTCTGAAAATAGGAAGGCAAACATAACAACACCAGGTCAAATAACACAACGAAAACACAAACTTCAAATCAACACCAACAAAAATAGTAGCCATAAACAGAAAAACACCGGAGAAAGAAACACTCCAAGAAGTAACATACCCAAAACAATTGGACACATAGACCCTAAGATAATTAATCTTTCCAGAAGAGATCTTGACAATGATGAAACCCAACTTCTGTTAAAAGGCCTGAAATTTACACCTACACCAACAGTCAACCACCATGAACTAAAGGAAGATATCCAGAAATTCTGTCGCAAATTACGACTTGTCGAATTCTTCACCACCAATATTAATAATAAAAATAATAATGAAACCGAAGATTCTTTAGTGAGGAATAAATCAAATTTCACCCCACCAAAAGGCAGAAATATCTACCTGGACCAATATATTGACACCCTATCAAACTTCCCCCTAAAACAAAATACCAAAATTAGGCCGAACATTAACAAATCAGAGATATCTGCACTTAAACGCATACAAAACGATGAAACAATAATAATTAAACAAGCAGATAAAGGGGGTGCAATCGTCATCATGGATGTGGAATACTACAAGGATTTAGTTGAGGAACAACTAAATGACACAACCTTCTATTGTGAAATACCCTCGAACATAGACCACCACATCATGAAGAAGATCAACCACTTAGTTTCTAAACACTACAACTCACTCACTGACAATGAAAGAGACTACATCACCAACTTCGAACCAAAACCCAGTAATTTTTACGGCTTACCCAAAATACATAAGTCAGAAGATATTCAACAGGGAGTAAAGGAACAAGGAAGTGAATACATAAAAGTGCTACATCCAAAAGATTTAAAACTTAGACCAATTATAGCTGGCCCAGTATGCCCTACTCACCGTCTAAGCAATTTCATTGACATTCTTTTGAAGCCACTTTGTACATACATACCCAGTTTCATTCGGGATGACATCGACTTTTTATCCAATCTTCCCAAAACCACTGAAACAAATTCAATCCTACTGATCTTCGATGTAGTAAGCCTATACACAAATATCCCACATGATTTAGGAATAAAGGCGGTTGAATACTGGGTAAACAAACACAGAGAAGCAATTCCCAACAGGTACACGGTGACATTTATACTAGAATCAGTGAGACTTATCCTGGAAAATAATACGTTCTTCTTCAATGGTAAGAACTATATCCAAATTAAAGGCACGGCTATGGGGACGAGGTTTGCCCCCGTTTATGCGAATTCGGTGATGGGTTACTTGGAACAAAAACTCTACCAGGAAATAGAGGAGAGATATAACACCGAATTTAGGAAGCTTATAGAAAAAGCATGGAAGAGATACCTGGACGATTGCTTCATAATCTGGACCAAACCTCAAAGCATTGTGGAAGAATTTAACACCCTCCTGAACAACCTACACCCATCCATCCAATTCACAAAGGAGATGAACAGAAGCAAATTACCATTTCTAGATATAATGGTAATTAAAAAGAACACCGCCATTACCACAGATATATATTACAAACACACAGACACACACCAATACTTGAACTTTAAATCGTGCCATCCACCCCATACAAAACGCAACATACCATACTGCCTAGCCAGGAGAATATATACTATTGTAGAGGATATAGAGACCAGAAATCAACGCCTGATGGAACTGAAAGAATTTCTGGTGAAGCAAAAATACCCATCACGACTCACAGAAAATGGTATTCAGCGGGCTTCGAAAATACCCATACAACAACTGAGGACACCGCAAAGAAAAGACAAACAGGAAAAGATCATTCCATTTATAGTGACACAAAATCCATGCCACCAGAACATCTTTAATATCGCCAAAGCGAACTTACCGATCCTTGCACAACGTAAGGAATTGAGAAATATCATTACAGATCAAAATATAACTCTCAGTAAGAGACAACCTAAAAACTTGAAAAAACTATTAACAAAGGCAAGGTTTGACCTCAGCAACAAAAATCAAACATTCACTGTATCCAAATGCAATGATAGCCGATGCGGCACATGCCGATCAATCCATACCGGCCCATATATGAACACAAAAACAGGGAAAATATTCACCAATGCGAACATGAACTGCAAAAGTAGAAATCTAATCTACTGCATCAAATGCCCTAATTGTGAAGAATTGTACGTTGGCCAGACAGGTAATGCACTATCGGAACGCTCACGGGTACATCGACAACAGATTAAAAACCCAGAAGTCCGCCAAATACCACTGAGTAACCATCTAGCAACATGTGGTCATCAAACTTTTATTATATTTCCATTCCATAAACTTTATAACCGGAATGAAATTGAAACAAAATGCAAAGAAAAGGACTTTATTAGGAAATTCAAACCCACTCTTAACAAACAATGATTAAATCCATCTTACTTGGGGTTAAAAAATCTTATCCCTGTAACCAAAACACAAAATCTCTCAGATATCATCATTTCTATAAATAGATTTGGCGTAATTTCTAAGAACAGCCAAACACCTACTGGGGCTTAAAAATCTTATCCCTACAACCCACACAAAACAAGAAATTAAAATATCATCATTTCTAAAAATAGATTCAACATCAATTTAAAAATAGCCAAACACCTACTGCTGCCGTCCAAAGGATTTGGTATAAAAGACAGAAAACCAGCCAACTTATTACAGTCTGTTAAAGTCTGTCATACCGGCCATGACGAAGGGAAATAGCCCTGAAACTTGAGTCGCCTTTATATATATATATATTTATATTTATATATTTATATATTTGATCCTTTATATTGAACACTCAATATTTCATCTACATTCAATACTTTCTTTCAGGGTGCCATCCATTTTTATGTTATTTTATTTTATATTGTATATTGTATATCATATTATATATTGTATATTCCATATTCTATACCCCACATTAGTTCTGCAGGAATATAAATAAAACATAAAAAACAGACAGTGTTGGAACTCTTTTAAGCAAATTAATATATATATATATATATATAGTTGTGTCTTAAGGCTACTTTCGTTTTCATGTTAAGATATTAAAATATTTTCTTAACACGAAACAAATGCCAGGCTTAATACACAAATAATTTTTATGCACCAATGCATTGTATTGTTGATCATTCTCCCTTTTACACACACACACATACACACACACACACACACACACACACACACAAACACACACACACACACACACACACACACACACAGGTATATATATATGCATATATATATATAGTTTTAGGGAAAATAACCAAATTTCAAGAACTCATCGATGAAAATCCACTATCACATATAGAAAAATTAACAATTAAAAGCACAATAAATGAGTATAATATAAAGCAAAGTAAATATCATAAGATAAATATAATAAAATGATTACACGTGTTTCATAACTAATTTTCAAATAGAAAGGAAATTTAAATCGATTAAAATCAATTAAAATCAATTGAAATTATCGAAAATAAATTCTATTCAAAAATATAGCTAATCGTCAGATCGTAAGTAGAACAATAATTAGATATATATATATATATATCTCAACCATGGTTATAGAATGAGACAATGGGTATTGAAGTATTTTGAATTCAGATATATTTTATGAGCTGCCGGAAATTTGCTGCATCAAAACATCTCTCCACGCGTACTCTTTTATAAGTACCAAATGAATTAATATGAAATACTTATTTTATAAACATAGAAAAATTATTAAAAATATCAAAATATCAAAATAATAACCATTCAATAATCCTCCCTTCATCCATTATAATAACATGTATATAATATACAAAAAACAGCTTACATAAATAATCATTGTTTTAAATTATCTTTGTTTTAAATACAATTTGAACGAATATATATATATATATATATATATATATATATATATATATATATATATATATATGATACCGATGCTGAAAAAAATACACATAACAGTTTGAGAAATCAAGAATCTCTCAAACCTAATTTACACTTTGAGACAAAGGATTATCTGTTCTGTGTTTGAATGAAGAACAGCAGTGGTGATGATTGTAATTATTAGAACACATCAGCACAAAATTGGAAAGTTGAATTAAGCCTGGGGATGTTTCAGTTGTCTTTTATGTAATGAAATCATTACACGCATTTCAATCAATATAATTCAATTTAATTGTAGAAGAAATCTACGATGAACGAAGCTTTAAGGTCTATACTAATAGATAATTTTAATTTCGTTACCTAAATGAAGCTAACATTATACTTGTGATATAAGCTTGATACACAACACATCTGAAAGAAGGAATTCTAACACAAGTTTATTTGAATAATCAAATCATTGCGCCAAAGATAAGTTTAATTTTCGTGAGGTTTGTAGATCTTATCAATAGATATATTTTTGCCGCAATATGTGAGCATGCAACTAATAGATGTATATGCTATAAACAGGAGTTTGTTAGTTGTACTCCAAAAGTTCTGAAAAGCTGTCGTGAAAGCTCTTCATGGTTATAGAATGAGACAATGGGTATTGAAGTATTTTGAATTCAGATATATTTTATGAGCTGCCGGAAATTTGCTGCATCAAAACATCTCTCCACGCGTACTCTTTTATAATGTTAATGTCGATCAATTGGGACATACGTATTTTGACAGCCAGACGTCTATAGTTACAGAATTTCCGTACATCCTGAGTTTGTATCAGTGTAGACGGCGTTTCTATTTTCAACGGAAATATGCGAAAGATGGCAATTCGTTGAAACAAAATTGAGAAAATCTGTTGCGTAGTTGGCAACATAATTAACATCAGCAAATACATGTAATAACTTGTATCATCACGATCGAGTTCTATTTGTTAAATGATGGTTATATTAATAATCTTTGCATGCCGATTCGTCTTGAGGAACGCTATATAAATGACAAGTTCAGAAAGCCATTGATGATATGTGAAAGTTTCGGGTAGGCATTCCGTAGCAGTTCGGGAGTTGTATTGATCATTAATCCTCATACATGGTCTGATCAATAAGTATCCGGACTGTTGCTATAGTAATGAAGCTAAAACAGAGAGTAAGGGTGCTTGGCAAAGAATGACCTTAAAAAGTGTTGTGCAAGGGCACTAAGTTTCAGCGTCCTAGCTTACTTTCGCTGTTTACAGCATTGCTTGAAATGAAGGTGTGTAGCGTGTCGTTGTCGTATTGACAATGACAGAGAAAGTTGAGCGGAGGATCTGCATCAAATTTTTGCCACAAGCTTGGTGACATCTACTCAGAGTCCAACACTAAGTTTTCAAACAGTTTTAATCGTTCTCGACACAATCAAGGAGATTTTGTGCAAATGAAACCCGAGAGTCTTTTTGGTCATCTGAAAGCAGTTTTGACACAAACTTGGCAGACACGCGTCTCATAACCACATTTTCAGTGATAATGGACTGAACGGAACCGTAGCTAATTTGTTTGCACATCCTCTGATAAGACACGGATGGTGATTTGACGATTTCTCCTCACATCTGCATGCACATCTGCGATGCTTTTCTCAGTTCTGCTGGTTGGGGGGGGGGGTCTCCAAAAACGTTCGTCAATACCGACATTTTTTTTCTGCCATTTTGGAAACTTCTGAACCACTCGTACACTTGTGCATGGCTCATACACTCCTCTCCATACACTTTCTGCAACTTTGCGTAGGCCTATGAGCAGGTATGACAACTTACTCTGTCATAGTCAATATGACAATCATACGCTACGCACCTTCATTCCAAGCACTGTTGTAAATAGCAGAAGTGAGCTAGAACGTTAAAACGTAGTGGCCATACACAGCAGTGTTCAAGGTTAATCTGTGCTAAGCGGCTTGACTCTACGTGCTTCAGCTTTGTTACTATGGAAACCGTCCTAATACTCATTGATCAGATCTCGTATCTATTCATATATATATATATTAATATCTCCACATTTAGTGTCCATTGGCATCCGATTATTACCCACAGATACAGTGAGTTGATCTACATAAACAATTCATTGAGTGTTGCTGACATAATGCCAGAAAGATTAAATTGTTGCTCTTCTTTCCAAACGTAGGTTCTTTTAAGGTTTCCTTTCAAGTTGATAGCAGGTACTCTTTGTGATAACTATCACAGTTTGCTAATAACCATCCGAGAACAGAAAGCAAAACCTGGACTCCTCTAAGGATGTTAATTTTAAATTCTAGATCTTGTAAGACATAATCAGAAGCTTCAGATGTCTGTCTATAATCTGCAGTCATCTTATATGTCTATCTCGGCCTAATACATTACTTCTGATTCTCTTGATTACTTGCCAATATTGAATTTGGAAATGCTTTTGTGGAACATTAAGTTGAGGCGCAAAATAGGGAATGGACGTTTTTGCCAGTTACATCACATTTAGTAAAGAAAACGGCAATAACGACAATAGAATACTTCACTGAGCAAAATGCTGTGCCACAATAAGTTTGATTGGTGTAGACTTGTTGCACATGTTAGAAGTCTCGAGTATACTATTCTTCTTAATACACAAATCATCAGTAAACGCTCGATTGATAATTGCAGCTCCAGATACGTAAGCATCTGACAGTCCACAATGTTAAGTGTAACGTGTCAACTATGAGTGCTACAATTTGAAGTGGTAGGATATAGCTGTACATGGAAAAAGCAAATTGTTGCAGTGCATGCGTTACAGGCCATTTGTCTCATAGAGGACGTATCGAGTTTGACATTACATACCATCAATTTGGCTGGACACGCCAGTGTTTACTTTCTCGTAGTTTACTACACAATAAGACTGAGAGCGAAAACACTCAGTTACGAAGAGACTTTCATAAACACGAGGATATGTTTCTGGTACACATGTGGTCAACGACGAAACACGATCCTGCCATTTATCGCGCTCTAGTGTCCTCTTTAACAGTTAGACAAAAATACATTTAAGCGATATAAATCTATATCTTTCTCTCGAAATGTGTATGTGTGTTTGTGTGTGTGTTCAAATATACAAGAACAAACACAAACCTAGAATCATAGGCATACATACATTTACATAAATGTGTGCTTATGTCTCCATCAATAGTATTTGAAGATGTATATTTGCTTTTCTAAGTTGCACGATAATTTACAGGAGCAAAAGATTGTGTCATGATAAATTATAAATGATTGTTGCAACTTGTCATCATGTGAAACTCTTCTGAATATTTTTTGTGTAATTTTTATGTGGTTTAGATTACACATAATGATTTGTGGATCATGTAACTCAATTGATAATAGCTTTTCTTAGCGTACAGAAAATCTACTTCGACAATGTGTATTTATGATGTCAACTTCGCCACACTAAGATGCTAACTTTCTTTTACGGCTGTTTATACGCTGTCGCTTCATCATTTATCATCCATTTATAACTAATGCCTTTTAACCTCGATAATCTAAGACATCGGACACTATGATTGCTCAGAAATGATACACACGACCGTTATCATTGATATGAAATAGTTCAGATCGTAAATTATCATGATGGTATAAACGCCCGATTACTACTAAACCCATTCCCATTTCTTATATTTATATTCTATATCATCAGAATCCTTCACAGAATTGTCATTTACATTGCCTCATTTCTCTGAAATGACGCACACACGCACACACACGCACACACGCGCACAAACACACACACACACACACACACATATATACAGGGTCATCCCATAAATATTTTTTTTTTCATATTTCCGTTATCTTTCAAGATTAAGATAAACAAAGAATTTAAATCTAGAATATACTCTCTTTAATCTTCTACAATGTTATTCCACATATATGGTAGATTTGCAAAACTCCTCTTCTATAATTCAATTGTACGTGACAAAAATTACTTCTCCATTACTGTTCTGACCTCGTCTACAGAATTCATATTTTTTTCCGTCCAAATGATTTTGAAGACTGCAGAATAAATTATAATCAGCTGAAGCAATGTCTAGTGAACATCTTGGGTGGGGGCATCGTTTATCATTTAAACAGCTCCAGCCTTTGGAATGTCATTCTCGCTATATGTGGCCGAACATTATCCTGATGAAAGAAAATCTTTCGTTTTGAAAATGACGATGGTCGTTTTTCTTCTAGCGCTGACTTAAGCCCTTCAATCTGCTCGGAGTAGATCTCCTTTGTTATTGTTTGGTTTGGTGTTCAAAGTTCAAATTGGACGAAACCTTTCAAATTCCACCAAAGAGGTAGCAACACCCTACGCGGGTGAAGACCTTCTTTAACCTTGAGTACCGGTGTTTCTCCATTCCCTAAGCACTGCCTTCGGCGCTTGACATTTTTATAGAGAACCGATTTCTCGTCACCAGTCATTATTCAGCTCAAAAAGGGTCCATTCACGAGTCGTGGCAACAAAGAAGAGCACACTTCAGTCTCTGCATGGGATTAGACTCGGAAAGTTTGTGAGAAATGCATTGAACCAATTTCCTGAGTTTTCAGATGGCCCGCAGTGTCGATGAGTGGCTGAATGACCAGTTCTTAGCTTCTCAACAGTTACAATGGGATTTTGTTCCCCAAGCATTTGCTGGACGTCCTCGCCGAGCTCTAAAGATTTTTCAAGACGAGGTTCGTCTTCGAGGCTGTAGTTTCCTATCCACGTATATTGCATTAATATTCCCGCACTTTCCTTTGCATTTTTGCCTTTAATAAACTCATAAAACAAAACATACCGAATATGATCCGGTGTTTATCTCGTCCCAATCTGACTTTTATTTCATACGATTGAGAGCACCGCATTATTTATGGGATGAGCCTATATATATATATATATATATATATATATATATATATATATATATATATATATATATATATATATATATATATATATATATATATATATATATATATATATATATATATATATATATATAATGATAATAAATGGAGCAAAACCCATATAAATAAAAATGGACGAAACCTGTAAAACGGCTGTGCTATCTATGTTTTTTAGTGTAATTTTGCTACCTCTGGTAACTATTAGCATATTTACATTATCAAAGGTTTTTTTTAATAACTGAGATAATATTAATATATACTTAACCTAATATATATATATATATATATATATATATATATATATATATATATATATATATATATATATATATATATATATATATATATATATATATATATATATATAATTGTCGTTCTAATAATTACTGCTCTATTCATTACAGTGTGCTTCTCTGATATATGTTTTATTGATTAGCTATCCACGAACCGGTTACAGAGTGTCTTATGAAATCCACTACATGGCCTGTGTTTGATATCTGTACCGATCCCTGCGCTGCTACATATTATCAATTGCTGCCCCAAGGATAACATGTAACGTTTCGATATAGGATATTCTACAAAAAATATCCCAATGACTTCCAGTGAGGACTACACAAAAATGTTACTGGAGAAAATGATAGACCTTATAAGGCGCATGATATGGAAGGCGCTTTTCTATGATCAAAGCGTGCTTCTCTCCGAGACTAATATGTACAGTATCAAGTCTGGGAGATTCCTGCTTAGCATCAACGATGTTGAGGCCTTCGTAACGGTCCTACGGAGCATAATACCCAGGTTGAAATTCAGTAAGTTGTTTTCCCCGTTTCAAAGCATACTCGATGAAGATATGCTCTAACAGGTCCTTAATCTTCTTGGATAAGGCTAAGAGCTTATACATGCTAGATATATACACATACGATAAGCTTTTAAATGATTCTCTTACACAAAAATACAGCTACGGTGAAACCTAGACCTGCTATCCGTATTACCATCAATGTACCATCTAACAACAATATTAGCAGATTAACCAGATCTCACGCCAGTTCAATCGCCACAAGCAGAGATGATGACCAGTCTGGGACCAGCGTTACGGAGGAGGTAACGGACGATCCCAGTACCACTGCCACAGATGTTGACCCAACCATTATCATAGACAGAGATAAAGTGACCAGCCCCGTACCATATGTTACCACCAGTACAATCGCCACACCTAGAGATGATGATAAATCCAGGACCGGTGACACACAGGAAGTATCTGATATTTCCACTACCACAACCACAAATGATGATGAAACAATTAACATCGACATCGATGGGATCACTGGCTCTGTACCATATATTACCACCGGCCACACCCGCACTAACGCCAGCAACTACAACGCCAGAATGACCAGAAGTGATGACAACGCGGGATCATTGCACCATGTCGACTGCGTCAGCAACAGTGTTATCATCATCAGCATCCCCAGGCCCGGAGCCTAAAGGAGATATACCAGGAGTGCGAATTTCGCCACATCCCAAGTTTGTAAATGTATCGCATCGGCCCGTACATCTTCCAAACGTCGCTTTCGCAAGCACCAGTCATCCTTCAGAGCCCCGGAAAGACGGTTTGGCACGTCATTAGCCTCCGCCATGTGCAGCACTTTAAAAATCAAGAGATCCCATGTGATATCAGGTAGAAAATAATAGATCATCCAGGCCCATATATTAATGGGAGTGGCCTTTGCAAAATCTGCATCGCGGAGAGAGCCGAAGTTCTTAAGGATTATTCTAAACCTGGCGCGTTAAATATTCGTAAAGAAGTTTTCTCTAAATGTGTCTACTTCAAGGGCTACTTACGAGAAAATTGAATCTCTCCGTTTGCTGGTTAGGGTTTTCATTTCTATAAGGGTTGTTTTATCCTCTGGTTCAGTGGGGGCAACCTGTCCTCATTAACGTTTTCTTATGTTATGTCTTAAATCTCGATTTCTGAACCTTCCCTCACGTATTTATAAGTATTATATTTCTTTTTTTTCTTTTTTTTTTATAGCTAAAGCCTTGTATACTTTCATAGAAGAAATGTATTTAAGTATTTTAAAGAAAAAGAGAGAATATCTAAACCACAAATTTTACTTGTCAATGAGCAGAAAATCATGTCACAGTTAGTCTCTACAAGAGGTGTTTAACAGTCATCAATGAATTTGTAAGTTCCATTTGTCTTCAGTAAATTAAAGATAGTCTGTAATTTACACAGGATTAGGTGGGCTCACCTTGCTTCGCTAATCCTCTTAATGCTGCATGCACTGGAAGACGGACATCTTTAACAGTGAACTACACCTAATTCGTA
Organism: Octopus bimaculoides; assembly: GCF_046866305.1. Lineage (NCBI taxonomy): Eukaryota > Metazoa > Mollusca > Cephalopoda > Octopoda > Octopodidae > Octopus > Octopus bimaculoides. The sequence continues at coordinate 15,116,886 of NC_142928.1, forward strand.
CGACGATTTGGAATTGTAGAATGACTATGTTCACACGCACAAAATCTTACTATTTCCCTCTATCTCTCCCTCTCTAACTCTCTTTCTCTCTATCTATCTCCCACTCTCTTTCTCTTTTTCTCTCTGTCTACCCCCTCTCTTTCTCTCTATCCGTGTCTCACTCTCTCTCGTGCACACATGTTGACTTGTGAAGCGTGAGTTTTGTTTCCCGCTAGCGAAGAAAGGAGATTTCATTAGTTTTTGCACATCTTTGTAATTTATCACAGAAACATTAACCGTATTTTGTCCATTAGAAATATCATTAACGAAATGTCTCTATAGTTTGCAAAATACTGCATATTGAAACTGGTCTAAGTTTTATAGCACAATAACATTAACAAACTAATATTTTACCCACATATTCATAACATATTCTGCTAAGTAAATTAGACAGACCAATTCTCTTCGTATATATATTCTATATATTGATATAGTAAAGGCGCGAGGTCAAGTGGTTAGGCCGTTGCACTTACAATCGCTAGATCGTCGGTTCAATTTCTTAAATGGGCGGTGCGTTGCGTTCTTCAGCAAAGCACTTAATTTCATGTTGCTCGGGGCCCTCTTCCGATCGAGGGTAGGGTTGGAATGTTGTCCTGCTCGGCTAGCCACCAGGTAGCGTAATTTGAAGGCTAAACCAATGCAAAAACGCATATTGTGACAAGCTATGTGTAACAACATCACACAGTCTGGTCGGTCACATGATCAATCGTGTTATATTGCCATAAGCTGATAACATTCCGTGAACGAAACATGTTTCATTTTTCTGAAATGAGATTGTAACAGATTCAACAACAAATAATCTCGACCTCTTTACTTCTGCCTATGGAAGGATGAAAGCTGTGCTACAATAACATTTCTATATTGTAGAATCATGTTAAATTGCATGATTATTTAGAATCTGTTTTTAAATTGGATGCACGAATTTCTGTTGGGACACACTTCATATTTTGAAGCTCAGAATTCATTGATTCTAATACTTCACATTTTTAAATGCTATCACTTCAAATATAATTTTACCTAATGCTTGTCAGATTTTATTGTAGTTTATTGAGTTTGGTAGCGTTTACGTTTATTTTGAAATAAAAAAATCTATTTAAATATAAATGAAGCTTATTCAAGTAATCTGACTTCGAAATCTGCAATATGATGATAATCAGAAGAGAGGCCTTTATGTGCTTCCCAATTCCTAAGAGTGCAACTCAAGCAACATATATCTCTGATTGCATTATTGAACAGAATTTCATTAGATAATATAAACTTACAGGCGATTCAGTTGAATGGAAAAGCCATAAAAGACATGCGAATGGAACCAAACAAGCTGAATAATAGAATCGATGCTCGCAGCAGAGTTAGAATTGGATACAAATAGAAAGAATTATTGGCATGTATCAAATCAAGAGCGAAACTGATAAAATTGAGAATTTCGTGGAAATATTGGCGAAATAGAATACGATGCAAACGTCGATTAGTAATAAAGGAAGAATATGGAGAACGAAAGTTACTGTCATATATTTGAATTAATGAATGTAAAGATGGTTTAAAAGCAAGCCGGCGGATATTATCAGAACAATAGTTCAAAGATAACACTGATACATAATACATTGGCTGATCGCGGGCGAAACAACGCATTCATGATTTGTAATTTGATCTAGCCGTTTAGCAGTGTAAGTTTAGATATTACATTACGGGGGAGGTTGCAATATACATGAAGGGTGTTGTCTATTATACTTTTTCCACATATAGTATACATGTTACAGGAACATTGAAGCCGATAAGTAAAACAGGATTTCTAATATTATTTGAAATATTCGTGCGTTATTTGAAATATACATGGGAAACGAAATTAAGTGTAATTCACTTTATTTTCTTTGAAAGTACATTAACATTTTAATAGTTATAATAACCTAATGTAATTTATCGCTTGGCAAATACGTTCGCATTAAAATGAACTATGAGAGTGTTTCTAGGAAAATATTCGCCATATTAAGTTTCTACAGAACATACAGTTTCGGAGTCGGTAATAGAAACGCGCAGTTGCTCATTTACAAAAGACAAAATTAATAACAATGAATAAGCCTACCCACAATTCTCCATAAATGTGCTGAAAATTATTGTAATTTAGATCTAGACCACTACACGATAATTAATTTATGGACTTCGGTAGATACAATCAGTCGACCTCAACTTAAAAGCATAAGTGTACAGTTTAACGATTTTTTCAAGCATTTGTCCCCAGAGCTACAAATATTGGCTATGATATTAGGTCAAAGTCTCAGTTTCATGTTAGATTACAATCGTTTACATCCACGTATTAAAAACGTGGTGGTGCGATTCGTTACCTATGGAAGGATAAATAGGGAAAATTGACAGCAGTATAATTTCAACTCCGTGACGTAAATGTAGGAAGTTACAGGTCCGAATATTCGGCATTTTTCAATTACCAATAATAATAACACTCGGTAAGCAATGTAGGGCAAATATCTAACGGTAATATCCATTTGCTTATGTACTCACATTACGAGTCTAGCGATAATAGCGTACATTACGATCATATATATTTTGCTATTAATATAGTTTATGGACATTTATAAAGGATTAAGATTTTCTCTTGATATAATAAATTAGCATCAGTAAATCAACAGAAATTTCAAGAAAAAAATGAATTATCATTATTCAATATTTTCACCTGTGCTGGTTTCGATACAGTGAGGCACATATCGTGTTTTCCTCTCATTCATGCTTTCCTGCACGTATCCCATTCCTTTCTTTTTTTCTCTTTCTTCTCTCTACTGTTCACTGACTCACAACCCGTATATATCTGCCATGATTTATGTCTTTCTCACTCTACATACCCACCGGGAAAATTTTTATACTAGCTAAACACATAATCTACTCCTTCAACATGAATGCAACATTCAAAATACTGCCTGGATTTACCTGGGATTATACCTAAGGACCCATACCTTCAAGGAGGTACGGGCAACCTGCATGACCTCTGGAAATAGATTAGGACTTTCTTCGATATAACTCGACAAACTCAACATTTGACCACATCTGAATTCGGGTATTTCCGTAAGAGTTGTGAAATGGGACGAGGAGAAGAAAGCTAATGGGTTGTGTGTGCGTGCTTGTTCTTGTCTTTGTCTATGCGTGTGCCTGTTCTGTTTTTATGTATAGATGTGTTATGGAATATAGATATAACGAAATTATGCCAGCAATGTCTCATTTTAAACTCGAAGAAAACAAGCCTTTCATATTTGTTCTTACCTGCTTTATGTCTGCATATAAAATCCGCAAATTTCCAAGCAGAAAACAGAATCGAAGTTTACAGACACAGACAAGAAATTGAACGCACACACAGACACAGACAAGAACAAACACGCACACACAACCCATTATGTTTCTCTCCTCCTCTCATTTGACCAACTGTCACGGAAATACCCGATGTCAAATGTTGTCAAATGTTTAGTTTGTCGAGTTATATCGAAGGAACGCCGAGGATGAGCTGTGGACTTTAATCCACTGTCTGTATTCTTCGATATACTGTTGTATTATATTATTCAATCTAATACTTTATTCCTTTATTCCCTGCCTAGAACATTCATACATACTCATGTTTTCCATCATGACGGAATACCCAGTGTGCGGAGATGCAAAACTATAACTTGGGAAATCCCAGAAACATCTGTAAAACATCAAATAATTAATTGATTAACTAACTAATTAATTAATTACTTCAAATTCACCTTACACTAATTAAATATTCTAAATGATTTAAGATACTCGTCCTGCCTTGGTTTTTGTTGTCCATTTTCCTCCAATATATATATATATATATATATATATATATATATATATATATATATATATATATATATATATATATATATATATATATATATGTATGTGTGTGGGGGGATTTACACCCTGATGGAAACTGTATTAACTGCGGCCTAGATCTTGGGTATAAAAATAGCGATGTGAATTCTAGTTTGCAGTATATTTCTACGAGTGTGGATGGATATCGGTTAGCCGACGTCGCAGCCGACATCGCATGCATATTTTGAGATCCTGGTAAATTTATGCTTTGGAATACCGTCGCTGATGAGAGCAGAAGGTATTATTTCTTTACTTATAACATGATCTTGTACGCGGTGAACCTAAAAGTTGTTGATTTATTATTTTACTTTTACTCGCCTACAACATAGTGTGTTATTTTCAGGGATTTTAAAGTAGTAATAGGGTATTTGGCGTCTATTTTTACAGTGCATGGTGAGGCGTAAAATCAATCCCTTGTTAAAATTAGGTGTATAATTATAAAATATTTTGTAAAATTTACCAATGAGGTTTTTATTTCCGCGCTGAGCACCTGGTAAAAATTATTAATGATTTTACCCTTTATTATAATTATATATGGAAAGAGAAATAGAGAAAGAGACAGAGAATGAGACAGAGAGACAATTATGCAGATAAGCCAGTCATATTATATTGATATTACAGTTTGAGTATGTATAAAAAATATTTATATATGGCTCTGTTGCATCAAGCATTACTTGCTGCATAAAAAGCATGTTAGTGAGGTAAAGTAGAGATTCTGCATGATATAACATAATAAAAATAAAAAAAGTAAAGCAAGAAGTTCTAACCACCGCGGATGATGTGCAGCATCACAATGTTAGAATCTGAGTGAAATCCAGATGTTAAATTCTGAGTTAAATCCAGATAGTCAAAGTTTTAGACAGTTAGGTGTAGAACATATTGCAGTACAATCTAGTGTGAAAATACAAACCAAATAAACGGATTGTGAGATATCAATAGATTCAGTTAGATAATGAGATAAAAGGATATAGTACATGAATAGAAAATTCTAAGTAACATAGGGAGTTGTATGGAGGTCTTAGAATAACTCGTAAATATTATTCTTATGGAAATATGGAGAGCACTGACTATACGTAGTATATTATTAAAGTGGAAAATTGTTGCCTTCAAAAAGAAGCAGGTCAATTCTGTATAGTTAGAAGTATGAGGGGAAACGTTCTCGAAACGCAAAATTTAGTGGATAGAAAGAGTAGGTGAATTGTACGGAAAATTAGCCTCATGTGTGCATATTGCAATGTTGCAAACTGACGTAAGGTTTCTAATCAAAAATTTTATTGACAGTGGAGTTCCTTACGTTGCAAAGTGAGCGATGTACAATGATTGGTATTATATATACAGTGTGACGATTTGAATACATGAAAGAGTACTCTTCACTTTCATGAATATATTTCATATACTGAAGAACGCTGGATTAGTTTGTGGTTGAAAACTGGCTATAACACGTTGCTTTTCCTCTATGCGTAGATATTATAACTGACGAAATTCAATCAACTACTCTATTCCATCACTTATGCTATTTTTTCGAAATAATGCAATAAAAGGTATTTAGAAAGAAGGTAGGCATTTTAAAAGAATGAATTAACATAAAATGGTAATAGAATTCACTACCAAAAGAATTAAATTTCTCATTGCGATTTGCGAGTCAATGAATTCATTCAGTGGAACTTATTTAAGTGTGAATAAAATACAAAATGCGAGAAATTCTAGAATGAAAATTAAAATAAAGGAAGAGAACATCTACAACACAATAATCGTGTCTAAATCGACAAAACTGAGCAAATGTCATTTAGCCTGCAACAAACATATCGGATCGAACTGCCCTGCAGTTATAATTACATATTCTTATATTGTAAACAATATCATTTAGATAGATTCCTAAGAGTTCACGACTTGTAGTTTTATCAATGCCTAGGCCATTAATAATTCAACAGGTCAGATGTTGATTTATAATGTTTGGAAATATGACGGATGTATGGATTAGAATATTTAGAAGTACTTTTCTTCAATCATTCCACTCTTTTCACTTTATATAAAGCAATATCAATCAAGTTGCCATTCAAATTCAATATAGGAATCAATACAGAAATTAAGGTATTAACTCGATACAAACACACACTATATCAAATTAAAATCACTTCAGATTTTACTTCTTATTCTATCATTCATTTTTTTTGTTTTGCTAAATGATGCAAGCTGTAGACTTTTATTGAATGTTAAATATTTTCCCGTTCCATTTTCATCATTCATATTATTTATACAATGAAATATTTTAAAGACTCAATAGCTGCATCAAATTAAAATATAATATCTATATTCACAACATGACTTTTATACAGTATATTTCGACAAGGAATAAAGACTAAATTATAGTAAAAATATTTAGAAAATGAATAAATGAATTAATAAAGCCATGTCGTAAAATTTTGTATAAAAATATTTACTGCATTGATTTTACCATCGCATATTGTCTATATCACATTGTCTATAGATTATTCCATTACATATTGTCTACGAATATTATTGCCTAACATACTGTGGAAGTAGCATTAAGAACTTAAATATGTATGACATGCTTCGGATAAGGTCCTCATGTATAAGGTCGCTACACACAACACAATCATATCTATATGTACGGGAACTATGACTCAAAGCCTAACACTTGTTTGGGTTTTTATATAAAAACTGCACTTATGTTTTCGACGTACTAAGATCTAAATCAAGTGGGTTCTTAAGAATATAGCAAGAAAGCATTACAAAGATGAGATTAGGAATAATAGTTAAGACCTTACAAATAGTACTAACTAATGTTATCTCGGTAGCATTGATTTACATATATCGTCATCAATTTTTGCAATTCATGATTTACCTTAATACAAAAATTACCAAAAACGATATATACATACTTAGCCGCCGTTAAACGATGATGATGATGATGATGATGATGATGATGATGATGATGATGATGATGATGAAATATATATATATATATATATATATATATATATATATATATATATATATATATATATATATATATATATATATATATATATATATATATATACAAGAATAAGGGCAGAGAATCGTCAATTAATAATAGAATTAATAATTAACAATTTTGCCAAGTAGTTCAGTATGAAAAAAACCTTTATCGGTAAAACTAGTTATCATTATAAATATACAGGGATTAGCAATTGAGTTGCTTCTCCAACATATTGAAAATTTTGAAATAGCAGTCAATTTGACTGCTATTTCTAAATTTTCAATATGTTGGAGAAGCAACTCAATTGCTAATCCCTGTATATTTATAATGATAAATAGTTATATATATATATATATATATATATATATATATATATATATATATATATATATATATATTTATATGTATATATATATATATATATATATATATATATATATATATATATATATATATATATATATATATATATATATATATATATATTTATTAATGTTTGTGTTTCAGCCAAGTGGCTGCGGTCATACTGGTGCAGCACCGTGATTTTCACGTTCCTCGCATGGCTCTTCTACCCCCACCTGACATGGTCCAATCAAGAGTGTTGATGGCACATCTGGTGTATAAGAGAATTTGACATAGCTGCCCTAAACTGTGTCTCATTACGAGCCATTGGTCCGTCTGGTATCGTGGAGAGGAAAGCGTCAAGTTTTGTTTTGAAGACCTCCGCATCCATGTCTTACATGTCTCTCAAATGTTTTGGCAGGGCATTGAAGAGCTGAGGTCCTCTGAAACCGAGGCTGCTGCAGGATCTCGTTCTTATGTGAGATGCAGTGGACGGTACCTTTACCACCATGCAGTGGCGACCCGTGCGGGCATTCCTGTAGTACTTGATGCCAACGTTTGGCACCAGTCCTTCCAGTATTTTCCATATGTATATTATTACATATCTCTCCCGCCTGCGCTCCAGGGAGTAGAGACCTAGTGCTTTCAGTCGCTCCTTGTAGTTGATCTGTAGGAGTGTGGCGATCGTTTTGTATATATATATATATATATATATATATATATATATGTATGTACGTATGTATGTATATATATATACACATACATACACACACACACGCATACATACACACACACGCACGCACACACGCACACGCCCCCACCCATACACCCACGCACACACACACACACACAAACATATATATATATATATATATATATATATATATATATATATATATATATATATCTTTGTCTTTGCATTTTCTTGTCAGAAGTCTATCGAATGTTTTCTTTTTCTCAAGTAAGATTACCGATAACCGTTTCAGATACTTTAGCTCTAATACTCTGCCTGACACAACTTGAACATTCTTTTATGAAATGGATTTGCTAATCTTTGCAATAACTGTATGTCAAGACATGAACTGGTTTCAAAGTAATCGTGCAGACTAATCTTCCTGAATGTAATCTCTTGAACATTAAATCTCTTTACGTAGTACGAGATGTCTATCATAAAAGAATGCAGTTTTCTAGACTTAAATGAGTTGAATTCTTCTATAAATATGTTTGTATATTCCGTGCTTGATATACAATTTAAAATTAGAATATCGCCTCATATTTGAAAGATACGCAAACATATACACATAGACGAAACACATACACATAGACAATAATATGTATATATATATATATATATATATATATATATATATATATATATATATATATATATATATATATATATATATATATATTTAAATATATATCTATACATAGGTACACACACACACACGCACACACACACACACACACACACACATATATATATATATATATATATATATATATATATATATATATATATATATATATATATATATATACACATATATACATACACATATATACATACACACATCGACACACGCTCGCACGTGCAAACATGCACACACACACACACACACACGCATACATACATGTTAAATGCATGTAAGTGCGTGTGGGCATATTTACATTTTTCAAACATCGAAGTTAATTGTCTTTTTGCATATTCCTAATTGCATTAGTGTTATTGATCAAATTTCACTTGAAAATATTAATATGAAGGAATTCATATTTTTGTAACGTAGAAACAATTTCAGCAAAAGTATGTTTTAGTTCACGAAACAGAAGCTAATTTGTGAATTTTAGAAATGCAGAATGTTTTGTAACTGTTTCTAAATAATATACAGCGTGTTTATTTCTTAGTTAAGCAAGGTAACCAAATAAATATTATTAGACATTCTGGAAATGTTGATCCTTCTGAAAATAAACTGCGTTATGGAAACGGGTTTTAATGAATTATTTTATTGTTTATGTAAACAGAGAACTCGAATAGCGAAGAAATGGATGTTGATCTTAAACTGAATGAAGATATGATGAATAACAATTCTTGAAGCGGGAATCGAAATCGATCATTGTTTCGCAGCGCAGGTTGCGATATCGTACAGGCTAAATTACAAGTAGACATTCAATAAATGAACATCTAAGTGGTCGTTTACGATGATAGATTGAAGTGGGAAATCTCTGACCAAATAGACCGCAACATATTCGAAACATACAGCTCCAATGAATAACAGACTCCTGAATACATTACGCTTGAATGTTGATGTGATGTTTGCAGCTTGACACCGTTGAAACGTGGAAATTTGATACCGAAAAATAAACGGAGCATCATCATGTGAATGAAAGAAAAACCAATGATCTGTTTGCACATCAAAAATAAGCAGAGTAAACTCCTAAATACATATGGAGATGATAAAACACGAAGAACATTTTTAAATAATTCATAGGATACCAAGAAAACCAAACGGAGAAAGCTGAAGTGTTGTAATATTCTTACCTATTACGTTTCAGTACAAGCATAAATTGTACCAAATGAACTACACCAACTAAAAGTACAAGTGATTTATGTAAACTGCAGAAGAATAAATAAAGAAAATATAAATTAGACAATTTTAGCAAAACATTGTATATTATTAACTACCTAGAATTTATTTTTACTGCTACACTTTATTTCGTTATCAGTATACTAATATAATATGCTACAAAGACAGCGTAAAGTCATAAAGTACGTTACAATATCTCGATGGTTAAAGATAAACTACTTAATGGGTCTAATATCATTACGTATATAATCAACTCGCAAACAATTTCGTATTCTTTTTTTATCTAGGTACAAGGCCCGAAATTTTGGTGGACGGGGTCAGTCGATTAAATGGACCCTAGTGCTCAACTGGTATTTAATTCATCGACCCCGAAAATATGAAACGTAAAAGCGACATCGGTTGAATTTGAACTCAGAACGTAAAGAAAGACGAAAACATTTTTCATATTACAAACGAGTGAAATTACTGCTTGAAATAAGTCGGCAGACGGAAAATGAAAACATTAAAAACAAACTGAAATTTCAAAAAAAAAAAAACGCAATAATTACATAAATATCTTGACTGTGGCTAACACATGCTGACACGAAAACAGTGCACTGAAATTTTGCGCTTCTCAATTCTTTTAGATACGAGAAATACAGTAAATCCGCAACACCCGTCAGTCACATGCATCATCTCAAGCATACAAATATTTATTACATTTTGCCATGCTCCATTATATATATGCATGCGTACGGATTTAAATGCACAAGTACGCAAGCCTATATAATAATGAATTCACACAAACGTATATATGTACATACGTGCACGCGTGTGCATATCGATATACACTTCTTTCTTTCACTCTGATTCCTCTATCCACGCTATCACATTAACCAGTAGAAGAAAAACAGAAATATGGAAACTTGACCATTCTTAGTAGTTTTCCCTTCCGTTTTGAGGTTTATTACTCACATTAGAAAACCCTCTCCTATCACCCATCCCTTAGTGTCATTCTAACATACCACCCACCTCACACAGCACACACATTCATAATTTAAATTCTTAACTCTTCCTACCCCAAACCTACTCCTCCCCTCTGCCCCTCATAATATCTTGACAACCAACACTCTTATTTTCACATTTTTTCAATCTTGTCCTGTGTCTTCCTTCTTTTCTCACCTTTTTCTTTGTTCTCTCTCTTCATTTTAACATACACATCTCTTCTCTCTTCTCTATCCACATAATAGTACGAATACATTCTTAAATTTCATTCACACCATAAAATGCTTTTGCCTGAACAACACATGGATTCTACGTCACCACACTTTCCATTTGTAATGACAAAATATGAACTCATATTGGAATTTACATAACACGGACAAGAAGCATTTCTACCACTTCTAAACATCACATTCCATGGATAATGGTACTGCAACTTTAACATATTTATGTCTTATTATTTTTGTTTCTACGATCATTCTCCTATTTCCCTGTATACTCTTCATGTGCTTCCATTTCTAAAATAACGCCTTATATTGAAATCTAATAGTTTTACATATTTAACCATCTCACATCGTCATTGATGAATTGGCGTCCCTAATATACCAGAAACGGCTGTAAGGCTAACTTTCTCTTTGTAAATGTCCTGAAAATTCCAAAGAGCCTTGGATTTGTTGACTGCATTTATTTAACATATATATACAGATACACACAGACACACACACACACGCACACACACACACATATATATATATATATATATATATGTATATATATATATATATATATATATATATATATATATATATATATATATATATATATATATACATATACATATATATATATACATATATATACATATATATATATATTTATATTGATTCACATATATATACTGATATATATATATATATATATATATATATATATATATATATATATATATATATATATATATATATATATATATATATATATACATATATATACATATATATATATATATTTATATTGATCCACATATATATACTGATATATATATATATATATATATATATATATATATATATATATATATATATATATATATATATATATATATATATATGTATGTATATATATATATAGATATATAGATATACATATATATATATAGAAATGAAAATATAAATAAATATATATATAAATATATATATATATATATAATTATATATATTTATATATACATTTATTTATATTTTCATTTATATATATATCTTTGAATATATATAGAAATGAATATGAATGTATATATATTTATATATATATATATATATATATATATATATATATATATATATATATATATATATATATATATATATATACAAATATATATATACATACATATATAAATATATATACATTCATACATATATGAATAAATATATATACATTCATACATATATTAATATATATATATATATACATACACATATATATATATATAAATATATACATACATTCATATATATATATGTTTATATATATATATATATATATATATATATATATATATATATATATATATATATATATATATATATATATATATATATATATATATATATATATATATATATATATATATATATATATATATATATATATAACACGAGTGAACGGACTCTAAAATTCCTTATCAAGTTTCAACATGGTTCCCCATTGCGGCAAATTCAAATATAATATCGCAGTATAAAAAACCGTGTGGGAGATAGAAATGACTATTTCCTTACATGTTGAAAAATAGATGCTGTAATGAAGCATCTATAATTCACCTTGATAGGAAAAAAGCTGTCAGCGGGTGAGACGAACACAATAATTTTTTTCTTTTTTTGAAATTACTGTGAGTGAATAGTATACTATAGATCCGGCTTTCACTTTGAAATTGAAAAAAATGAATCTTTAAAAAAATTTTATGTAATTCAAATACGTCAGGGATGCCTGTCTTGAGAACTATACCTCCATACTTACCTAAAATATATTTAATGTAAAAAATATTGCTATATCCGTCCACAGCAACTTGAATATCAAGGTACAAACTGATTCAAAGCAAGAGTGAAAGGAAGCTAAACCACCTTATGACATTTCGACATGCTTCTGCCTGGTGGTATATTAGAAAATACATATAAGAAAAAGAGCGGGAGATGGAAGCGACTATTTCCTTGCATGTTGAAATTAGATGCTTTCATGAAACCTCTATAATACACCCCGATACGAAAAATGCTGTCAGCAGGCGAAACGAAAAGGACATTTATGTTTTGAAAAATTAATGTGAGTTAATAGTGTTCTATTGTTGAGTGGTATTCCACAGTTCACTCTCTTAGGACCACTGCTTTTCGTAGTGGTCCTCTCAGATATGCCCTCATTTGCACGGATAGCGAACCTTGCTAGCTACGCAGTCGATACGAACGTCTCGCAGAAAATACAAAACCCTAGCGATGTTGCATGTTTGCAGCAGGAACTGGACACAATTTGCAGATGAACTGGGGGATAATAATATGCAATTTAATGAAACCTCTATAATACACCATGATGCGTAAAAATCTGTCAGTGGGCAAGACGAACATAATAATATGGATCCCTTCCTGTCGAGAGTCCTAGATAAAACTACCTAACTGCAGGAGGTGCAAATAAAATGCCACCTATCAGATGAGACGCTCAATAATTACAGAGTAGCAAAACGGCGGTGCCTCATTCAGTTTGTCCACATATTTCAGCTGATACTTATATATATATATCTATCTATCTATCTATCTATCTATCTATCTATCTATCTATCTATCTATATATATATATATATATATATATATATATATATATATATATATATATATATATATATATATAGATAGATAGATAGATAGATAGGGATAGATAGATAGATAGATAGATAGATAGATAGATAGATAGATAGATAGATAGATAGATAGATAGGGATAGATAGATAGATAGATAGATAGATAGATAGATAGATAGATAGATAGATAGATAGATAGATAGATATGTGTGTGTATGTAAGTTCTAATATAATTAATAAATGCACCATCCACAACACTTTACACAATTCTACAACTATATATATATAGTCTTCCTTGATCCAGCTACAACGGAGAGAAACAAACACGAGTTAGAAGAATGATGGTCTGTGGTCACGTGGGGTCCACGTGAGCAAGGGAGGGAGAGTGAGTGAGTGAGAGTGACAGACAGAGAATAGTGTGTATATGTATACGCACAAACACACATTAATCAAACATAAGGATAATGTTGAAGTTCCTACGTGCGTTTCAGCACTGTGGCGTTTCGGACATCTGCGATAGATGTTCCAAATGTTTATGGACACCCACTCACAATGAATCTTCAAGGAACACCTTAGCGTATCAAATTACAGATATCTATGGTCATTTTATCGTGTCATGTTACGGATAACTTTATTTATAGTTAATTGTAACTTGATACAATAATGTGTTCTTTTTGGAACATTTGACATTGAGCATCTATGTGATATTCGAACATATACTGTAGAGCTACAACGAAGAATAATGCTGAAACTCACGTATGAATTTTAATATAAAATTGCGTTTATCCTTATATTTCCTACTTTTAATCTGTAGCTCATATCTGCTAATTCTATTCAGATTTAAGAAATTAGAGTGGATTATGGAAGTGTACGTGAAGCTCTAAAGACAGCATTTCCAGACGTGCACGTCCTTCTACACATAATTTCTATTCATATATACATATATATATATATGTATATATATATATATATATATATATATATATATATATATATATATATATATATATATATATATATATATATATATATATATATATATATATATATATATATATAATAATAATATTATTAGGGACAACTCCAAAATTACAGGTAAAAAACTCAATTAAAATCAATTTATAAAAAATTAAATTGAGCCTTATAGATAAAGTATATATAAAATATATATAGTTTTAGGGAAAATAACCAATTTTCAAGAACTCATCGATGAAAATCCACTATCACATATAGAAAAATTAATAATTAAAAGCACAATAAATGAGTATAATATAAAGTAAAGTAAATATCATAAGATAAATATAATAAAAAGATTACACGTGTTTCATAACCAATTTTCAAATAGAAAAGAAATTTAAATCGATTAAAATCAATTGAAATTATCTAAAATAAGTTCTATTCAAAAATATAGCTACTCGTCAGATCGTAAGTAGAACAATAATTAGATATATATCTCAACCAACAATAAGTACCAAATGAATTAATATGATATACTTATTATATAAAGATAGAAAAATTATTTTAAAAATATCATAATATCAAAATAATAACCATTCAATAATCATCCCTTCATCCATAATAATAACATGTATATTATATACAAAAAACATCTTACCTAAATTATCATTGTTTTAAATTATCATTGTTTTAAATACAAGTTGAACGAAGTTTAAGTTTAAAATAATAATGAAGATAAAATTAGTACATATTTAACCGGTGTAATAGTTAAAGCTATACTATTTAAAGCTAAAGACGTTTATTTAATTATGATTAAAGATCAATTGAATAATAGAAAAATACAAGATTATTTATTTCTACAAACGTAATAATAAAAAATATGAATGAAAAATTTATGAATGGAAAAAATTATGAATGAAAAAATTAGGAAAGAAAAAATTATTAAGAATAAAAGGTTAAACTTTATATATATATACAAAGTTTTGATTTTAAAAAAACTTTAACGATATTATAAACTATAAAGATTAATAATTAATCAAATAATATTAATCAAAAATAATCGAAAATATATCAACACTATTCCAATCGAAGTTCTAATATTATGTTGAAATGAAACTATAACTCCTAAATAATATAGTGTTAAATAAGTTATCTATTAAAATAATCTATAAAGAACCAAATGAATAGTATAAAAACAAGAATACATATTATTTTCAAATAGTAGAACATCTTTAGCAAAGTGAAAACAGTACTTATCCAAATTTTTCCGTAATTACGGAATAGTATAGCTTTAACTATTACACCGGTTAAATATGTACTAATTTTATCTTCATTATTATTTTAAACTTAAACTTCGTTCAACTTGTATTTAAAACAATGATAATTTAAAACAATGATAATTTAGGTAAGATGTTTTTTGTATATAATATACATTTTATTATTATGGATGAAGGGATGATTATTGAATGGTTATTATTTTGATATTATGATATTTTTTAAATAATTTTTCTATCTTTATATAATAAGTATATCATATTAATTCATTTGGTACTTATTGTTGGTTGAGATATATATCTAATTATTGTTCTACTTACGATCTGACGAGTAGCTATATTTTTGAATAGAACTTATTTTAGATAATTTCAATTGATTTTAATCGATTTAAATTTCTTTTCTATTTGAAAATTGGTTATGAAACACGTGTAATCTTTTTATTATATTTATCTTATGATATTTACTTTACTTTATATTATACTCATTTATTGTGCTTTTAATTATTAATT
This sequence comes from Octopus bimaculoides, assembly GCF_046866305.1. Lineage (NCBI taxonomy): Eukaryota > Metazoa > Mollusca > Cephalopoda > Octopoda > Octopodidae > Octopus > Octopus bimaculoides. The sequence goes on from NC_142928.1 coordinate 15,133,278, forward strand.
TTTCTATATGTGATAGTGGATTTTCATCGATGAGTTCTTGAAAATTGGTTATTTTCCCTAAAACTATATATATTTTATATATATATATATATATATATATGCGCGTGCGTGTGTGTGTGTGTGTGTGTGTGTGTGCATGAATGTGCCTGTGTGTGTGCATGAATGTGCCTGTGTGTGTGTGTGTAACTCAAAAGGTGAAATTACATTAGAGCACCTACATCACAGAACCAGACAATGAAAATCCTGGAAACATTATCCACTTCAGTGGATCTTGAGAAATGTCAGAATCGTACGCTAAGTCTCACGCGTGCACGGAAGTGTATTAGTAATCTAACAATCAAACGAGGTTCTGTTTCAAGTAATGTGTGCACTTTTGCTGGATTACACCGTCTCATTCAGAAAGGTTTGCCATAGCAACGTCGTAGAATACAGTATCAGTCTGATTGGATAATAAGCAAAATACACAGAAGGCAACTATACAGAAACCCCATACGCTATGTTAAGAGATGCCATCACACAATTTCATTCGGCACTGGTGCACATACGCGCGCGTATACAGACATTATAAGTATATATATATATATATATATATATATATATATATATATATATATATATATATATATAATAATAATAATAGGGATAAAAATCCAAATTTACAGGTAAAAACTCAATTAAATTCAATTTATAAAAATTAAAATTAAATTAAGTTCCACAGTATATAATATATAAATTAGAGAAAAGAACCAAAGTTCATAAACTCATCTATGAAAATTCACAGTCACATATAGAGAAAATTTATAAGAAAATACACTATAAAGAAGTCTAATAAAATACAAAGTCAAAATCATAAAATAACAATATAATTATAATTATAATTAGTTGAAATTTACAGACAAACAAAAGACGAAGTCGGATGTATAAGCAACAGATATGTGTATTAGTTTAATGCTCGGGTAGGTGAGAACATCTTTATAAGTTTCGAGCCTACGCTCTTCATCAGAAAGAATGATGAGGAAATAAAGAGAGAGAGAATAAAACATGCCTTTTGGAGCAAGCGGTCAATCATATCGGTTGGCTGGATAGAGGTAGTTGGACAAGAGAGCTAGGAAGAAGGAAAAACCTTAAACTTACTAAAAAATTAACCTACCAATAAAAACAAAATATAGCTACTAGAATAATTAAATAGATACCCCCAACACACACCCTAATACATACATACATATATACATACATACATACACATATACATATATATAAATAATATTAAAGAATGTATTACTAGAATGAAATGGAAAGCTTATTTTAATAATATTCATAATATTACTAATGTTCATGATGTAGATAATTTAAATTACATTAATTCTAAATTTAAATCCAGAAAAGAACCACCGTATAATAGGGATTTACAAATTTTAGAGGATAGTATTTGGAAAGTAGTGAAAAATATTAAATTTCATAAATATCCAAATAGACATAATGATTATTTAAGAAATTTAGCCATTAAAATTAAACAATTTAGAAATACGGATGGTATTATTGTACAATCTGATAAAACTAGGATCTTATATAAACTAGATGTAAAACTATATGATTATTTATTAGAGAAAGAAATTAATAAGAAATATAAGATAGTTCCAGAAAATACTTTAAATTTGATTAATAAGGCCTCTAAATTAATAATGTTTAAATACGAACTTGATAGTAAGACAGAACCTTATGTACCGATGCACCCTAGAATTACTTTAAAAGACCATAAAGATAATTTTTATTGTGACCCTAAAGTTAGGCTTATTTGTCCGTGTAAGTCAGATCTAGGTAAATTAAGTAAAATAATTTTAGATAAATATATTAACAAATTAAATGGAATTAATTATCTTAAGTTATGGAATTCCACAGTAGATACTTTAAATTGGTTTAATAGTTTTAATGATAAATATAGGTATAAATTTATTCAAATTGATATTGACAATTATTATTCTTCTATAAATGAAATTGTACTAAATAAGGCCCTAATTTTTGCTATGAAGAAAGTAGGTATGACTAACGATGAAGTAAAAGTAGTTAAAATGGCTAGAAAATCATTGATTAAATATGATAATAAATTGTGGGCTAGAAAAGATACCAGAGATTATTTTGATATACCAATGGGGGCGCCTGATTCAGCACAGGTACCTGATTTAGTAGGTATATATTTATTATCTGAACTTGAACTTGAAAACTTAAAATTGGAGGGTGGTTTATATAGGGATGACCTTTTATTACTTACTAAAAATTGCACTAATAGACAACTAGAATTATATAAGAAGAGAATATATATATTTTTTAAAAGAAATGGTTTAAAGATTACTATTTATAATGAGTATTATAACGTTAATTATTTAGATGCTAATTTTAATTTATCTACTGGTAATACCCAACCTTACCATAAGATTAATGAAAATATTAAATACATTCATGCTAAAAGCAATCACCCACCCTCAGTTAAAAAATCCTTAACTTTTACTATAGGTAAGAGAATATCTTTACTATCTTCTAATATAGAGATTTTTGAAAAACATGCACCTTATTATAATAAAGCCCTGCAAGAAGCGGGATATACTAATAATATAAAATTTTTTAATAATCCGAATTATTTTTATAATAGTAGTAATAATAATTATAATAATAATGACCTTTTTAATAAACATAACTTTTATACTCATGATAATGTCTTCTTAGGTAATAATAAGAATAATAAGAACAATTGGTATTATAATAAATTACCTAAACATAAACTTAATTTTAATGGTAACAATTTTAAATATTTTAATTTTTTTAATGATAATAATAAATTTAATAATACGAATAATAAATGCAATAATATCTATAATAAGAACAAACTCTGGTTAATTATTCCATACGGTGTACAAGTTAAAACTAACATTATTAATGAAGTTTTTAAAGTTATTGATTTATTCCTTAAAGATAATAAAAAATATCATTATATTTTTTCTAAAAATAATTTTGGTGTAGGTTATTCCACTACTAATAATGTTGCTAATATTATCTCTTCTTTTAATAAATTTAAGTTAAATAATTACTACAAATTTAAATTTAATAATTATTCTAATATTAATTTTAATAGTAATAATGTTGACCAGAATATAATTAATTGTACATGTTTAGATAAAACTAAATGTAATTTTAATAATAAATGTAATTTGAAAGATGTAGTGTATAAATGTATAGTGAAATTATTGAATGAAAATAAACATTATGGTTATAATTTAAATAAGATTTATATAGGTTCGACTTCTAATAAAATTAAATTAAGAGTAGCTCAACATATGCACTCATTTAAGAATAGAAATTTAATTAATTCTACTGGCCTCAGTAAATATATTTGGGAACTTAAAGCTAAAAATATTAAATATATTTTAAAATGGGAGATAGTTTGTAAAGCTAAATCCTATCATATAGGTAATAACTTTTGTAATTTATGTAATAATGAATTTAAAGAGATATTATTTCATAAGGATAATAATTTACTTAATTCTTTTGATGAACGAAAAATAAAATGTAGACATAAACTACTTTATTTATATAAAAACTTTAGCTAATAATTTTTTATTTATTTTGTTTATATGGGTATGTGTATATGCATGTACATGTATATATTGAGGGTGTGTGTTTTAGTCTATATGCATTAGTATGTATGTATATTTTTAGGTGTATGTATATATGTTTACGTATGTATTTATATAGGTTTAAGTGTATATATATGTGTTTTTCTTTTTTTTTTTTTCTTTTTTTTTTTAATATATGTTTGTGTATATTGAGTGTATATTTGTATTTACATGTATGTATAAAGATATATACTTGTGAGTATAGATGTATATTTATATATATATTGTGCGTGTGAGTGAGTGCGTGAGTGTAGTTTTGTTTTAGAATTTTCCTTATTTATATATTTATTTGAGTGAATTTTTATTTGTGTGTATATTTTGTATATTTTTTATATATATAGTTATGAGTATTTTTGTGTATATGTATATGTCTATTTATGTATGTAATTATGTAAATGTGTATATATATGTATATATATGGGTATAAGTATATATGTGAGTGTGTGGAATTTGTCTATATAAATTAGTAGGTGTATATATTTATGGGTGTATATATATATATATATATTTATGTATGTGTGTATATATATATGTATATATATGTATATATGTATATGTATATATGTATATGTATATGCATGTTTTTTCTGTATATATATGTGTATTTTTATGTGTATGTATATATGTCTGTATATGTGTATCTATATAATATGTATATTTGAGAGCATGTGAGGATGAGTGTGTATTTATATATATTATGCTTTATTTTTATATGTGTGTATGAGTGTATTTGTTTTTATATGTATATTTTGGTAGGTACATGTGTGTATGTGTAGATATATATTTATGTATATATATATATTTATGGTAGTATGTATGTTTTGGTCTATATGTGTTATATGTATTTATATATATGTGTGTATTTATGTATATATGTGTATGTATGTTTTTATTTATGTATATGCTTTTATTAGTGTTTATGTGTATATATGTGTGTATGTTGTGTGTATATACGTATATTATTTTGTATATTTGTATGTATATTTGTATATGCATGTAAGTGTATATATATATGTGTGTATGTATGTATATGTGTGTGTATGTATGTATGTATATATGTATGTATGTATATGTGTATATATGTATATGTATATATATATATATATATATATATATATATATATATATATATATATATATGTATATGTGTATGTATGTATGTATATATGTATGTATGTGTTAGGGTGTGTGTTGGGGTATCTATTTAATTATTCTAGTAGCTATATTTTGTTTTTATTGGTAGGTTAATTTTTTTAGTAAGTTTAAGGTTTTATATTACAATGACACGACGATTTTGATAAGACTAAATCAATAGTAGTATTTTAGTTTATTTCATAATATTATTTAATTTACGACTATTAATATTTTTATTTATTTATTATATATTAGAATTTAATATTTATTAATATGTTTTATAAGATAACTATAGTTTTTTGTTCTTTTTATGTTGTTAGTTATATAAATTTTAAATTTTTCATTCATTTATTTAAGTATTATTATTTCATTCATGCTTTCGTATTCTATTCTCTATTTTAACGTTCTTTTTTAACGTAGTATTTTCGCGCGAACTCTTGCTTAAAACGCTATAGCTATTAGATAACGTCTTAGTTTTTCAGTTTGAATTAAGGAAAAATTTGGATAAGTACTGTTTTCACTTTGCTAAAGATTTTCTACTATTTGAAAATAATATGTATTCTTGTTTTTATACTATTCATTTGGTTCTTTATAGATTATTTTAATAGATAACTTATTTAACACTATATTATTTAGGAGTTATAGTTTCATTTCAACATAATATTAGAACTTCGATTGGAATAGTGTTGATATATTTTCGATTATTTTTGATTAATATTATTTGATTAATTATTAATCTTTATAGTTTATAATATCGTTAAAGTTTTTTTAAAATCAAAACTTTGTATATATATATAAAGTTTAACCTTTTATTCTTAATAATTTTTTCTTTCCTAATTTTTTCATTCATAATTTTTTCCATTCATAATTTTTTCATTCATATTTTTTCATTCATATTTTTTATTATTACGTTTGTAGAAATAAATAATCTTGTATTTTTCTATTATTCAATTGATCTTTAATCATAATTAAATAAACGTCTTTAGCTTTAAATAGTATAGCTTTAACTATTACACCGGTTAAATATGTACTAATTGTATCTTCATTATTATTTTAAACTTAAACTTCGTTCAACTTGTATTTAAAACAATGATAATTTAAAACAATGATAATTTAGGTAAGATGTTTTTTGTATATAATATACATGTTATTATTATGGATGAAGGGATGATTATTGAATGGTTATTATTTTGATATTATGATATTTTTTAAATAATTTTTCTATCTTTATATAATAAGTATATCATATTAATTCATTTGGTACTTATTGTTGGTTGAGATATATATCTAATTATTGTTCTACTTACGATCTGACGAGTAGCTATATTTTTGAATAGAACTTATTTTAGATAATTTCAATTGATTTTAATCGATTTAAATTTCTTTTCTATTTGAAAATTGGTTATGAAACACGTGTAATCTTTTTATTATATTTATCTTATGATATTTACTTTACTTTATATTATACTCATTTATTGTGCTTTTAATTATTAATTTTTCTATATGTGATAGTGGATTTTCATCGATGAGTTCTTGAAAATTGGTTATTTTCCCTAAAACTATATATATTTTATATATACTTTATCTATAAGGCTCAATTTAATTTTTTATAAATTGATTTTAATTGAGTTTTTTACCTGTAATTTTGGATTTTGTCCCTAATAATATTATTATATATATATATATATATATATATATATAGTGTATGTGTGTGTAGGGGGGGTCAAGCCAACCGTATGCTGGACAGTCTCAAGCATAAATAACAATGTTGGTTTCAGATTTTTGCACAAGGACATCAGTTTCGGAACGGGGATAAATCGATCGCATAGACGCCGGTGCTTGACTGGTACATATTTTATTGGATAGGTGGAAGGCAAAATCGACCTCGGCAGAATTTGAACTCAGAACATAAGGACGGACAAAATGCTAAGCATTTTCCTCAGCGTACTAACCATGTTGACAAGTCTCCGCATTAACCTAATTGAGAAAATTAGCAACATATATTTATGATGAAACTGAGATTTATTAAAGCAGAAAATGAGTATTTGAGACATGAATTCAATTATCATTCCATATTCCATAATCATTAAGTTATTAACAAATCCTATAAAATGTAAGAGATTAAGAAAAAAGAGGAACGTCGACATGGCTGTTTAGCATATAAAGACGTTTGTTACGGCTCATGCAAATAAAAAGATTTCCTAAAAGAAATATGTAAACGACATCAATTAACTTATTTACTACATACCTCTTTTAAAGCTTTCTGTTATGGAATTCTGAATTCGTATATCTTCGTTTATTATACATCGTTTTCCTTTAAAACAATTAAAAGTTGTTTTGATTGTAAACCACATGGCCTCAGTTCCAATCCCCTTATGTGGCACCTTGGGAAAGCATTATCTCCTATATCACGGGCAAATTAAAGACTTGTGAGTGCATTTGGTAGACAGAAACAGAAAGAACCCCGTTATATATATATATATATATATATATATATATATATATATATATATATATATATGTGTGTGTGTGTGTGTGTGTGTGTGTGTGTGTGTGTGTGTGTGTGTGTATGTGTGTGTGTTTGTGTGTGTGTGTGTGTGTGTATTTATCTATGCGTGTGTGTGGATGTGTATCTTTATGTCTGCGTTTGTCCATCACCACCGCTTGACAACGGGTTTTCGTAATGAATAATAAGGTGATTATTATGAAATAAGTCTGTGTTTTCCGAATATTTGTTTCTTCGTTGAACATTATATTAAAACTGTAATTTGAATGATTAAATCCTAAATATTTCGGAAATCTATTCTAAAAGTGTTTCTGTACATATCACTTACCAGTGCATATTAAGAATTATCTAATCCATGTATTGCAACGCTTCGTATCGAACCTAGATCAACAATATGAAATATACAATAATGCTAAATTCTTGTTATCAGTTACACATATTCACCTTTTTATACAAATCTAGAAGACATTCCTAAATTGGTATTCAGCTGTTTGCAGTGTCCCTTAGTCCGTCTGCGTCTATGATTGATGGAGTTGTGAAAACATTTTGCTTCAAATTCAGACGCTGATATTTAGCACGTAGAAATATCATTTATCCTTATTTATAAAAACGTGTTTCATGTAATTTCCTTTTTTCCTTTGCACTGTTGATGGATTAGATATTGCTGAACGCATGTAATGAGGTAAATAAGATATGAAAAATGATCAAAACAGGTTTTAAATGAGAACAAAGGAAAATCATGATTTATAGTTTATAACTTCGTAAACTGTAGAGCAGCTTCGTTGGCTAAATTTTTCCTGCAATGACGGTCTCTTATTTGTAAAATAATCGGCGAAGTAAGGTTCGGAATGTTTTGCATGCATATCATAGGAGAACTTAATTAAATATTTGGTTTAATTATCAATCATGTATAGAAACACTGAACCATTTCTGCCATCCAACCATCAAAATATTAGAAGAAACGATTTTTTTTTTGTATGTTAACTATCAAATTTGGACCATACAAACTTGCTATCAGATTCTTACAAAATCTCAATTCCTTTTAAATACCTCTATTAATTTCTATTGTGTCATAATAATTTTTTACCAAAATTACAATATGCTTTTTCCAGATTGGGAAAATGTGATTGACAGCTGTTGAAAATATTATATGTATTGAAACATTTGTGTATTGTACCCATTAAATTCTCTTCAAAGTAAAGCACTTCAGTTTCGATTGAAACAAAACAACAGATAACCAATACTTATTTAGTGCATGTAGAATAGTTATTTAAACTGATATGGGTGGATGATGAAAATTTAAAAACATTAAAATTACATTTAAACCATATCCCCATAAAATACACCTTGATCAAATTAACAAACACGTTAAGTTACCAAAACGTAGGTGCACATAATTTGGTTTGCATTGTATTCGTCAACTACGTCGATTTGAAATCATACTGGAATCCACGTTCACGTTTATCATTCCAAAGCCCGTAAAGAAATATCAAGAAAATACTCAAATTAAACAACATTCATAAACTCTATTGTGGCGTGCCAAAATTTGAAATAGGAAGGGAGTCCTATTCATTGGTCGACCTCGATTGAATTTGAATTCACAACGTAAAGACGAATGAAATGCCGCTAAACAATTTTCCCGGTGTGCTAACGGTTCTGTCACCCCGGCGACATCACTTATTTAATGATTTGATATATATTCTTATACCCAATTAGATTCTCAGATCAAATCCCGACTTAATTTGTTTCAGATTTCTATTGCGTCTCACATGAATAAAAACGATATAAGAAAGTAGACACTAAAAATCAATCGACTTTATTTTTTTTCTTTAGATTTATTACTTTTAAGTAGAGTTTCTATTGACGTTTATTAGTGCTGTCAGTGAAATTACTTTTCAATACTGATTTGGAGGGTTGCGATGTGAACAAAACCTTATATCTGTAAATATATCCTACATTTCATTTATCTCTTTTAAAAAATGACATTTTTTATGTAATTGGACTTCCTAATATCTAAAAGGCTGGAAATTAGATTCAGTGTATCATGTTATTTTCTCAGTAGAATTTCAAATTCTACAAAAAAAAAATAATAATAAAGTATATATTAGAGGAAACATTTTCTTTATACGGCAATGCACTTGGTAGATATTTTGTGTAATGATTTTACATTATCGTGGCCTGAAGACAATGTAAGTAGAGACGGCTGAATTTCTTTCAGTTTATTAAATAAATATTGCACTGGATCGAGAGTTTTACATTTAAATTAAAGCCTGTTTATTTTACCTCAAAACTTAGAAAAGTAGATATACTTCGGATGTTTGTGCTTTTCAGATTTGTACCGTTTTTTTTTACGTATCGCTGCCATATTTTACATATATGTATATATATATATATATATATATATATATATATATATATATATATATATGAGAATTAATGAAAAAAACAACAGACGGAAAAAGGTAGTCTAAACAACAAATGGATGTATTAGTATAATGCTCTGGAATAGAGAGAGTCTTTAACGTTTCGAGCCTACGCTCTTCAACAGAAAGAAACAAGGAGAGAAACAAGGAGAGAAAAAAATATGAATGTAGTGGTCAGCGATCTATCAAAGCGAATGCCGGACAGAAGGATCGTACAGGAGAGCTAAAAAAAGTGGTGACCCCAAGAAGAGAGGGCGCGTGTGTGTGAGAGAATGCTGGTGATCTTAACGTATGCATGTGTGTATGTAGGGGTGAAAATGTGGGGATGAGAATGGGAATTGGTCAGTGCTAGTGTGTACGTGGTGGTGTGTTGTGAAGTGATGTGTTTTGTGATATGGTGTAGAGTGATGTAATGTGAGTGTTGGGAGGTGGGGGAGGCAAGTGTGGGGAAATCATGGGTGGAGTGTGGGTTAGGTTGAGGGTGGGGTTAGAGGTAGGGGTATGTGGGTAAGCAGAGGTTGGGATGGGTGTAAGGGATGGGATGGGGTGGCATGGGAAGGTGGGGTAGGAGTGTGTAGAGGCGGGATGGGCTTATGAGTGAGGGTTGACGATGAAAGGGGAAGGGGAAGGTGGATATAAGAGAAGGGGAAAGTGGGTATTGGAGGAGGGAGAAAGAGAGGAGACAGAGAGAAAAAGTGAGGCAAAGGAATAAATGATTATCGTATAAACTTCATTAGCTTACTGCTGTTTCTGCTATACGATGCAATGGACTCATATTTGAGTGTCTGAATAACAGATTATAGCTTCATCGGAGCTTCGAATAAAATATATTGCGGAAAGAATTGCATTAAGTATCTATGTGTGTGTGTGTGTGCTTGTGTGTGTGTGTGTGTATGAGTGTGTGTGTGTGTGTGTGTGTGTGTGTGTGTGTGTGTGTGTGTGTGTGTGTGTGTGTGTGTTGAAGATATAGCCTTAACTCAGCTTTATTTTCTGTAAATGTCTATTTAATAAAAATAAATACATGAGTAGATGTTCCAGCCATGAAAAGTATTCATAGGGTTATATGAGACTACATTTAAAAGGAATCTTTGGAAATTATGACATACAAAGATGAGATGAATAGCAATGTGGCTGCTGTTTCGAGAAGTTGACTCCTACGATTCTTGCTGAAGACGTTTTGTATATTGGGGAAGAAAAGTTTTTACTGTGCCATTTATCATAATACTTTCTGCAATAGGCAGAAAGCATGAAACTTTAGGTGGGGGCACTTATTTACATCGACCCCGGAGCCGGACTTGCAATTATTTCATCAAATCCGAGAGTATGAAAGGCAACGTTGACCCCGGTGGAA